>NC_056735.1:738961496-739083996 GCF_019279795.1 Protopterus annectens | reverse complement strand
TCAACTAGCCTGGTATAGCTGTCTGGCACAGTCAACCACTGCACACCCATGAAGCAATGCACCCATGAATGTCAATACTGGCACCCTGTGTGTATGTGTGTATTGTATGATGCATATAATCACATTCACACTCACTACAACCCCCATTGGCATACTGAAGCATGCTGTCCAATGTCAGACACCTCCACATACCCTTTGCCCATATAACCTCTGCATGACCCCTGTGGTGCATGTGATACCTGCACAGTAATGTGTTGTGGCAATTTCACTAGTGATGAGTTGTATTCCTGGCTCTGCCAAGTGTGTCAATGTGTGTGCATCCCTGTGAGAGTGTGGCTGTGTTGATACTGGCACCTGTTCATGCGGGCAGGCACATGTACTAGACCTACAGTATAGCTACCATATCCCTGTTGCAGATGTCACTCACCATTACATATACATTTTGAGGCCTCTTCAACATGTAACCTATGTGGAGCATCCAATAACTGCATAGAAATGTGATATGACTACATAGATGTCAGGGGTTTGATACCCTGTGCTGGTAAGTGTGTGACAAACATGTTTAGGTTTTACTCTTCCACCCATCCCTGACTTTACTTTGCCTCTGTCTGCCTCTCTCACTCCCTCTCTAGTGGATGTGGAGACCTACAGCTGCTTTGCTTAGGCAGCAGCATGTGTTTTTTCAGTGATGCTCATGATCAGCTGATGGCCTCTGCATGAATTGCAACCCTCCTCTAGTTGATTGCATGTGGAACAGCTGTGGTAACATTCCCATTGTCAATTGCATGGAAACACACTCCAACATCTAGGAACATCATGTTGGTGTTGGGCCTTTTCATTCACTGTGAGCAGGAACTTGTTCTGTTGTTTGGCAAACAGCATCTCAGATGGATTGGGGATTTACTTCTAACAACATGCACTGTGGAAACAGTGCAACACACAGGAGGGGGGTGTGCCTGACCTGACTACAGACTGTAAGTCCTGCTATACTGCATTTGGAGTAATGTTGGTTTAACAGGGTGTGTGTAGATATGGCTGTCCTACATGTTTCAATAACTGCCATGTCAGTGCTATGTTTATGAGAAAAACCCATCTGTGGGGTCATCTGCAGACTGGGCAGTGTGTGGGGATTTTTGTTTCATGCGTTACCCACAGAGCACCTATCTGTGAACTGCAGAATGTAGTGTGAGGATTGAAGTCTGTAGATGGTGACAGCCGTGAGAGTTACTGACTTCATATCCCTCATAGGACATATGTTGCAATAAACCCTGTTACAACAGTAAATGTATGAGGTTATCACAGCAACATGTCAATATTGGCCCTGTGTATGTGCCTCCAGCCACAACTCTATCAACTTTTGTACATATGTCCTGCAGTAAGAGGTGCATGTCTGCTGTACACCATAATTAGTGACATCATATCTGATAACAAGCCAGTGAGATATCAGACTGCTACACATGTTATGTATAGTAGGGGTTATATTTGATGACATAACCTGGATATTCTGTGGTTGTGTGTACAGTACTAAGGTCTGTGTATGTAAGATGAATGTCGACAGTGTGTGTATTGTCAATATGTACTGTGGCCTGTGTACAGACTGTGGTAGATGTCATTGTTCCTGGTCCCGCTCTATCTGATGTTACATGCTGCTCCACTGTATGTTACCCTATCGGCTTACATGTGTAGGGCCATACACACACATGTCCCATACCACAGACAGGCATTGGACCAAACTGTGTAGTGGCCCAGTATATGTAGGGTTAATGTGTGAGTGGCACATATGAGGATGGTGTCGAACAGATAGTCCATATACTATAATATTATGCTAGCTTACCATACTTGGCTGTGGCTGTGTTCACATTGGCTGTGGTTATGCACTTCCACACTGATGTATCATACTCTGTGCTGTGACATGCCTGTAGAGCCTGCTATATATGCAGGTACATGTGCATTCCACCATAGGAAAGGTAGGCAAATGTTTAGCCAGTCTGCCTGTAGCCTGCACAGTGCTTTGTTACATGCCTAGCAGCTTAGTGTACTTACCCAGTGGGATGTCATATCCAGATACCTGCCAGATGTACTGTTGCTAGGCCTCCCTTAACAGTCATATATGTCATACAGAGCAGTGGGATGCTGTACAGATGTATGTCAATATCGAGTGCTACTATGTGGCCATGGCACCTCTGTACCAGCAGTTATTATGTGTCAGGACAGACAGGGGTGTGTGAATGCATAACCTATGGGGGCAAATGTATACCAGGCATTACATATTATACTCATTTACATGGCTGTTAACATACACATTGTCAGACTTGGTTCATATGTCTTCCACTAAGGGGTTCTGTGTATACCACTGGACTGTCCAGAGTGTGTCAGTATGTCCACATATATTGGCCAATATCACTGGTGTAGTCCACAGGAGCATTACATGCTAACAGCAGTACTGTACTATGATGTCCTCAGGATGTCTGTCAGTAGCCAATGGCACACATGTTAAAAGCAGATGTGACCTCCCACACACACCATGTCTGTGAAGGCAATCCCTATTACAGTAGCAATACTCTACAAATATACCTGCTATACACACCTGACATCCCCTTGCACTATGAAGTTGGGACTATAGGGGCTGAGGTAGGGCTACACTCCATGTTCAGGACATATGGTGAAAATATATTTATATATAATTATCCAGATATCTATATAGATATATACATGTATACATATTGACATATACAGATGGATATGCATATGTACATATAAATACATATCAACACCCGGATATATAGATATACAGAGCAATATATGTCTACACATATACAAATAGGGATACATATTCACATATAAGTATGGATATCTACACATATATATGTATGCTACTTTACCCCCCCCACCAAACCTTTCTGAATGCATTATTATATAATAACTGCCTGTTGTTGCCTTCATGCTTACCCTAGAATCTCTGCTTTTCTCTTTTCCTAGTTGAACTCTACAGTTCCCTACAAAACGGTGTCTAAAGGACTGCAATCAGTTTCTCTCAACATTTAAACAGAGTAGGTTACACACACAAAAAGCATTTGTTAAGCTTTCACTTACAGTGCTTTGTAATTAAGCAGGTCACCATATTGGTCAGCCATAGGGCTCTTTGTTTCTGCTTGAGTGGTTGCCTCCTTCCCCTGTACCTGAAGTAAATTGACTCTTACATTAAGAGCTGTAATGCTTACCTTATAGCTTTAGGACACCTTAGGAAACCTTGTAAACTGCAATAGCCCTTCGTTAGCCCTCACGCTCGGGCTCTCTTCTCCCCTCCTGCCCCCAATTTCCTCCGCCCCAGTACCTCTAAATTTATAGTACTATAGCCACTCCCCCACTTTCTAGATCCTATCTGCTTTCATCTGGGATAATTCCACCCACCCCCATTCTACTACCTACATTTTAATAGCACCTATTAGCTTTAATCTGGCATTCTCCCATCCCCCTTCCAGTACCTTTATCTCACCACTCTATCTTCTGGTGTTGCATCATCAGGTAAAACAGTTCCTTAACTCACTAGCTGAATCACAGATAATGATATACTCCTCTTTACTACCCCTCTTGTTCACACCATATCTCCTTACCTTGTATGAAAACCAGTTTCTCACGGGATTTCAGGTCCCAAAAGGCCATACTATCACCCCAGCTGTAAATCCTTCCACCTTCAACCATACTTACAGTACCAGAACCTATCCAACATCTTGTTCAGTCTATCAACATCTCAACCCCAGGCACATTAGCTCTAGATCCAAACACTACCACAAACTAATAAACAAATTCCTGAAGTTCATCACCAAGTATAGACTCAACCTAATACTTGGTGGTGATATTCACCCCAACCCTGGCCGATTCACTTCAGCTACACATACCCCCTCTACTTGTAATCTAAGCTACAAACCTACAATTAATAGGCCAACTAACCCTCTCCTAGTCTGTCATCTCAATATTAGAAGCATTAATAACAAGGTACATGAATTGCATGCACTTCTGGATGTCCAGTCTCCTGAGATTCTCTGTTTATCTGAAACCTGGTTAAAACCTAACACTAAAGACAATGAAGAGTTACCACCTGGGAGCAACATACACAGGCTGGATCGTGCTTCAAGGAAGGGGGATGGGGTAGCTGTACTCTATAAATCTGAGTTGAATGTCACCATATATGTAATACAACCTCCTCAGATTAATAACTCAGAGATTTTTGCCACCAGATTGCAACTTAATAAAAATAAATGCATTAATATCATCTGTATGTACATTCCCCCAGGTAACAATATATCTACATTTGAAGATATCCTGCACTGGCTATCATGTCACTACCACCAAGAAACCCTACTACTTGAAGACTTTAACATAGACTGGGGCACCTGTTCCTCAGAATCCCCAACCACCCATATTAACCTGCATGCATTTACACAAATCATATCCACCCCTACCAGGATAAGTAAACCCAACCAAAAGAAAGTATACTTGACTGGGTACTCATAAACAGTCACCCCCAACTGTACACCTCTGGTACCCTCCTTAATGGCCTAAGCGATCACCTTCTCACATATGTAATTAAGCACAAAACCATTAATTCCCAACAACCCTTACTCAGAAAGGTTAGAAACAATAAAAACTTTGACCCTGCCAAATTCCAATAAGAACTAAACTCATGTAATTGGTCTATTCTAAAACACCTCCCCTTAGAGGAAGCAGTAGCATACTTTAACAACAAATTCCTTGAGATCCTTGATTTGCATGCACCTGTTCGTTCAAAGAGAACCAAAGCAAAAACTGCACCATGGCTTTCTATAGAGTCTAAACTCAAAATTACCCTTAGAAACAAAGCATGGGCTTTATGGCATTCTTCTAAAGACCCTCAAGATCACATTAAATACAGGCAATCCAGGAACGAAACCAAAAAATCAGTTTTACAAGACAAAAATCAATACCACTGTAATTTACAGACAGTAAATCAAAATAACCCTCAGAAGTTTTGGGCAGGTTTAAATAATCTACTACATCCTGGACAAACTTCAACCCCAATCCCTGCTACTACTATTGATAAAACCCCTGAAGATGTTTCTGATACTTTTAACCATTCTTTACTGTGACAATTCAAGCCCTAGCTAGCCATCTACCTCCTAGCTCCCATGGTCCTGAAAGTAGAACCCCTAGAAACCTACTTGCATTCAGCTTCCAACTAGTCACCACTTCACTTATCCGTACCTTGATCAAAAAATTAAAACCCACTACACTTTCTGCTGATCAACTCCCTGCCGAGTACCTATAAAAATCAGCTGATGCTATTGCTTACCCCATCTCAATACTAATCAATCGAACCATAGTAGAAGCTAAAATTCCCACCATCTGGAAAATATCCTATGTAATCCCACTTCACAAAGGAGGCAGCTCTACTGAATTCTCCAATTATAGGCCAATAGCTATACTCTCTCCACTTGCAAAGATTATGGAAAAATGTATTCATAGACACCTCATGCACCACCTAATCCAAAATTGCCTTATGGCAGACACTCAGCATGGCTTCCGTCCTCATCACAGCACTACTTCAGCCCTCCTAGCCTTTACTAACACCATAAACCATAATCGCAACAATAATTATATATCCTCAGCCCTCTTTTTGGATCTTTCCAAGGCATTCAATATGGTTGATCACCAACTTTTAATCCACACCCTGCAAACATTCTGTCTAGATACTGGAGCCCTCCAATGGTTTCAATCCTACCTGAATGGTCGACAGCAGGCTGTCCTCTGGCAGAACAAACTCTCTAACCTTCTACCTAACACCCTTGGAGTACCACAAGGCTCTATACTAGGGCCCTTGCTGTTCTCCATCTTCATTAACAACCTTTATACTGTCATCCCAAAAGTCAGAGGTATCCAATATGCTGATGACTCTACTCTGATTTGCTCAGCCACATCTCCAGTAGAGTTATGGTCAGCTACCCAGACCACCTTTAATACAATAGAAAACTGGTTTTCTGAACATTGTCTGATCCTAAATCCCAAATAAACTAAAATGCTGTTATTTTCACCAACACATAGGTCTACCGCTTTCACCTTTACCATAAAATCAAATGATGGCACAATAATCTCCCCTGACCCATCTACAAAACTATTAGGTGTCATCATAGACAATAATCTAAAATTTGACCTACATGTTAACCAAACTATCAAAACCATCAATAAAACACTAGGGTCACTTTACAGAATAAAAGCCTTCCTAACCCCTCCAGCTAAAATTGCCATAGCTTGCTCTCACCTTCTTTCAACCCTTCTGTATGCATCCCCTCTACTCTCAATTTAAACAAGACTGTCCTTAACAAACTCTCAATTTGCTACAACCACATTGCCAGGTTTGCTACTGGGCTGCCTTTTAGGACACATCATTGCATCAATCTAAATCAGCTTGGGTGGCTTGAACTACCCAGCCTAATCCAGTATAACCAACTGATTATGGCCTACTCCTGCACTTAAAAATATTATCACCCCCTATAACAATCCTAGACCACTTTGATCCTCTAACAAACTACTAATTCAGACTAGCAAAATTAATAACACAGCTGTTGATTCTCTCTTTGCAAACTTTGTAAGTAGATCCTGGAACTCTCTTCCAGCTGATATTACCTTACTTTCCACCTTAGGTCAATTTAAAACTAGACTCAAACAACATTTGTCACTTAACTGGCTATGTCAATGTATCAAGCCTGGCTAACTCTCTCTAGAATGTGTAAAAATCTGTTAACCAGTTTACTGTGTAATTTAATTTAATCCTGACTTGTGCTCAGGATTAACTGTAACCTGTGGAACTTGTTTAACTTGCTTACTTATGTAATCTCTGTAAATAGTCTGTTTGTAATATGTAATGCTGGTATTATGTAATGCTGTATCTGCTTACCCTTGGAGCTTTTCTCCCTGGGCCTCCGCTGAAAATGGACATGCATCCAGTCGGACTATCCCGGTCAACAAATGAAAAATAAAAATAAGTAAATATATTGACAGCAGTAGGTATATCAGAACAGATATGTATGCACATATAGTTATAGATATCTGCATATATACCAGCATAACTAGGCATATCTGTACACATAGGATGTGCATACATATATAGCTATATACACATATATCTATATATACATATACGTATATATATATATATATATATATATATATATATATATATATATATATATATATACTATATTAGATCACCGAACGCTTAAAAAAGCGAACAGTGATTGATCGAACTTATGTAAGCGAAAGCTTGCAATCTTGAACTGTCAGAACAGCGATTTTTTTCCTAGGGAAAAAAATTGCTGTTCCAAAACACATACACACAACACAAGCACACCAAACAAACAGCAATCCACACACATACACCTAAAATCTGACACCTAACCCTACACTAAACTATACACACACCACTACCTATCCACTTACCTTAACCCAAACCCTAATCCTAAGGTCTGTCACTATCGCATACTCACCTTACCCGGTCCCTAACCCTAACTCACCTAACCCGCCCTAACCCTCACGTCCACACAATCGCACACATACTTAACCCGCGCCCTAACCCTAACTCACCTAACCCGCCCTAACACTCACATGCACACAGTCGCACACTTACCTGAACCTGACCCGTAACTTTTCACCACAGCACTGAAAATACCGAAACAACAGAAACGGACAACCAAATTCTTTCCCTAGGGAAAAATTTGGGTTTCTGTTGCTTCGATATTTTAAGCTTTCGCTTACATAAGTTCGATCAATCACCGTTCACTTTTTTAAGTGTTCGGTGATCTAATATAGTCCTATATATATATATATATATATATATATATATATGTGTGTGTGTGTGTGTGTGTGTGTGTGTGTACATATGAAGAGATGTACACATGGCCATATATATGTAGCACTATACAGATGTGTATACAGACATATGTATGAGTATACATGTCTATGTACATGTAGACATATATAGACCTATTATATGTATACAACCATATTCCTGTCATAAGTAAACTCATGGTTGTATATACCCTCCCAGATGTATCTCACTGTATGTACCTGCTATGTGCACATTATGATAAAACAACATATGTGATGCAACAGTCATATTAATAACAAGGGCTACACAATTCAGGAACTAAAGGCAATTATCCAATACTATGCAATATGTGTATTGATAGCTATATTGGTAAAACAACAGCTGTTGTCACAGTGGTCATGGAGTAGTGGTTAAGCGCTGTGACTTCAGTGTAAAGAGTCCTGGGTTCAAGGCCTGAAAGGGCTGTTCATTTTGTTGCTGGGCAGAACAAGGGCTGTCAGATACAGAGTGGTTAAGGCAGTTTTGAGCAGCTTTAAGCGGGTTTGCATGGGTTTGTGCGAAGCTAATCGGTGCTGAGCTATGGGTAAATGTATGGGCACTTACACAATGTAGGCATCGCTTACCAGTGCTCAAATTAGCTAAGCTGTTATATTGCATCAGTGTTGATACTTGCTAAGCATGGCTTAACCCTGGTAACCAGGTCACACCACCCAGTCTGATAGTCTATAATTAGTGTATGTAATGCCATGTATAATACATGCACCCATGTGCTGTCATTACTGTAGCAAGGGGTCTGAGTGTCATGTGTGGGGCACAGACATATATGAGGCCTGTACAGCACTGTTATCCATGTAAATGTGTTACATACAGGTGTAGTAGCCCAGGGCATGTGATGTCACACTGGCATGTAGTGTATCATGGCAGTACTACTGTTGACAGTGCTAACCCAGACAAGAGCAGAGTGATAAATGTAGTACTGACAACAGGCACACCTGTGGGCATATCTGGACACTGAGGCCTCCCTGTCGTATCCCTGGTGTGTGAGCTGTATCACAGTATATATCCCTTATTGGGTAATGATTCGTCATGTGGAATGTAACTGTAGACTACTGTCTGTACAGCACATGTTAGTGATGGCTTCCGACATGTAGTTATGGCATATATATTGTTGTCAGGCATCTATCTGTCAACACACTCATGCTACTGCATAGCTACTTGCCAAGCTGATGACTGTCAGTCCCTGTACAGATGTGCAGATGGCAGGTATCCAGCTGGGATATGTACAGGCAACCTAAGCTTGATTGACACTGACATGTCTGCCCAGCTGTGTAAGAACTGGCACACATAGGATGTCTAGGTACACAGTTATGACCACCTGCAGTGATGCACCCCTATACTGACACATGTGTACATATGCATGACTGAGTATAGCAGTGTCTGTGTGTTAGCACACCTGTACTTGGTAATTCCATGAGGGTCTTCACAACCAATGCAACACCCATTGCCATAGTCAGTTGTGGCTGCTACTGTATGGGACATTACATGTACCCTGTTAAGTCCCTCCCAAACTGGCTACATGAGCCTTGCAGTACCAGCATAACAATGTTTTACAAATGGGGTGATAGGCATGGGATATCCATTGTGTTCTGGCATGTTTGTGTAGTTGTGCAAGTCCGTATATCTGTAGGGTACAGCATTCCGAGGCCACATACTCCTATTACAATGCCCATTGCCACACAATAGTACAGATAGTGTTGTTGCTGCCCATAGGTGAGGCATGACATTGCAAAACCCTACTATGCGTGTGACATGTGCATTAGATGCATATCCCTGTATTACCACTGTTGGGGTATACAATGGAGTGTATCGCAGTCACAGCCAATGTGTGATGGTGGGTATGGCAGAGTGTCATCATGGGTTTCAGGGAGTACAATATCCACTGGGGGATGCAGGTGCTGTGTACACTGTCATTGCACCAAGGTACACCCGGTATATGTCCCATGTACCACGTTATGGTTACCACTGTCAGCATAAACCAAACAAGTAATTGATACCACAATTCAAGCCAATTATGAATGTGCTGTGTGCAGCCTACCTGTAACACATTGGACACACGGTCAAGTTAGTTAGCAGCAATAAGCCCTGGTATCTCGGCTGTATGTCTGGCTGTTATGTGTCTGTTAATGTATATATGATGGTATGTCGCACTACATATTGTCCATATACACCCATTACATCCCCATTAGCATACTGGACATGTCTGGGAATGTTCTGCATGTAACGTAACCTGGGACACATCTCACCCTGAACGCTGTGTGGTGTGTGCAATGTAAGCCACACACTTCAGTATCACTACATAGCTAG
Organism: Protopterus annectens; assembly: GCF_019279795.1. NCBI lineage: Eukaryota > Metazoa > Chordata > Ceratodontiformes > Protopteridae > Protopterus > Protopterus annectens. The sequence goes on along the minus strand of NC_056735.1, from coordinate 739,073,771 downwards.
ATAAGGGTCTAGTCCCAGTGTTGCCAAGTAACAGTGTGCGTGTATGTGAATGATTCTACATCAGGGTTTCAGGGTATACATGCCTCAGCGGGTCACCTGTCCATGTGGCACAATAACCATTTTAGTAACCTGTGACATGTGTTCAATTGTACCCCAGATATGTCACAGCCATGGTGTCACTACAGTGCCATACTCCGTTGTGGAGTATGACTGCAGACCATCCTCGTGCTGACACATGTATACCTGCAACACAAATGGATAACATTATAGGGACCGCAATCAACCAGTGTTACTAACAGCTATAATGCATCATTACTGGACGGCTACACTACCTACCATCTATGCATTACACTTTACTCCTTACATGTGACACTGCAGTACGGTGGCACACTGTAGTACAGTCACCATGTGCATCAGAACCTTTTTAGCCTGTCCCTGCACTGATAGTATGGATGACAGGGATGTGGAACAGGTATCATCATATGCACAGGGTGTGATGTTGGTTTGCCAGAGGCCGAGGGTGGGCCATACATTTGACACCATGTGTGTGGGTGAGGGGTGTACTGTGGTGAGCTGGGCATGGTGATGTGGTGTGTGTGGGTATGGGGTTGCCCTAGGTGTGTTTGCATAGTGTGTGGGTATGCATGCACACAGTTCTGACATGTGGATGTCCTACACAGGTGCTTATGGACAACTGCAGACCATACCTGGCAGGGTGTGCAGTTCACTGCCTCTGGCCACGGACATGTTGACTGTGCCTGCCAGAGGTTCCATGGGCATGTCCAGGTACAGGCCTCAATGTGCCACTCTCACCTGATGATGACAAATGTCCGTTGGTACCAAGTCCCTCCTGGGACTGGCCAGGACCACATCCTTGTGGCCTGCTGTAATGTGGTGTGGACAGTGGCCCCCACAGTGCCGGGGCTCGTACTGTCACTATGGGAGCCCCTTGGTGTCCTAGCATGTCCACGTTGACTACCAGCTGTTGGCATAGCTGGTCTACGTCCATGTGGCCGTCACCACACTCCCACCACACATTCAAGCACTGACAGACCACTGTTGATGAGGGCTATCATCTCACCAGACCGTCTATCCATGAACTCAGTTAATCCACGGATGGCACCAGCCAGTTCACAGGCATTGTCATTTACAGATGTGAGAGCAGCCATCTGCAGCCTCAGGCCTTATCTGTGGTAATATTCTGTATGTGCCTGCACCACCATGACAGCCTGAAACATGCGCCTGCTAGTACCAGCTATGTTGCCTCTGCAAGGGGCATGATGTCCAGTCAACCTACCATGAACACCCTGGGACATCTGCCTATGTGGTGCCCTGCTGGACATCTGGCTATGCCTGCTGCGACTGGACACAATAGGCATGGTTACCACACTTTCCTGTGCACTGCCACTGAATGCCAGCTGTCCCTCCATTATGGCCACTGGTGATGGGGTGTGTATAGGCATTGAAACTGTGTGCGGGGCTGGGGTGGCTAAAAGGGGGATGTCAAATGTTGGCGCAGTGTTGGCCCCTGAAATTCCCACCTGTGCCTCAACATTACTATCATCTTTGGTGTCTGTATGGACACCAACATCAGACTGCATGCAGGAGGGACCCTGACCCACCTTGCCACCTGTGGGGGAAAACAATAAATGCACTTTAAAACCTGTACAGCATTGCCTAGCAGTACACATACACACACACACACACACACACACACACACACACACACACACACACACACACACACACACACACACACACACACACACACCTCTGTAATACCTACCTGTCCATGGCTTTACAGACAGTCCCACGTATATGTCCATGTGGTACCCCATCCTGCATCACACTTGTTAACATACACACATTGATACCACTCATTAACATATCAGGCCTCTAAATGTCTACACAAGCGGTCATAACACAAGGCCTGCTGCTATTTTACCTGCCTGACCTGTGTGTAGTGGTTTTACATGGCTTCACTGCTGTCATTCGGTATGCACTCTCTGTATGTCTGAACATGATGAGCATGGCCCCTATATGTGTGGGCTCCTATGTTGTATCCATAATATCATGCACTGGTGTGTCATGTGTATGTAATGCTCAGTATATGCCACATATGCTGCTCCTTCAGCCTATCATGTGACAACTGTAATATCTGGATACACTCCCTGGTGTTGACTAGTACTTCCCCAATGCATCTGTAGTGCTGCATATGTGTGTTGTAGGTGACCTCTATGCTGAATGCAATATTAAGGGTGTACCTGGTGTCTACCTTCCCTCTGGATGCCTGTTCCATGCTACAGACCATATTATATACTATTAGGTGTCCTGTGATTACACACATGACAGGTATTCCTGGTGTGTAATGTGGCAGTCCATGTATAATGTACTGCATGATCCCAGAGAGAGGTACTGCTGTATGAACATCCTGCAATCACACATGTGCATACATGGCCAGCCACACAAACACACACACATGCACACAAGCATCCTACATGCATCAACCTCCCTCCACATCACCAGACTGACCCTACAGATAAACGGACTACCCACCAGGATGCGCACACACATACAGGTGAGGTTGCACAATGAAAGTACACACAATCCTCCTATTACCTCTCTGTCAACATGCATAACATATGGTACCCAACAGCATGCAGTGCAGCTATAGTCAATCCATGATGGCAACAGTATACATGTGTATGATGCATGTGCTGTGTCACTACGTGAAGTCCCTTCCCTGGATACCACTGTGCCCATGAACATGGTATTTCTGTGCACCTGTTCTGCACCCTGCCATGTATTGTGCACCACACCTCAGAGGTGTATGGCCCATTGCTGAATGTGTACTACTGTGCCGGTTATGTCAGCTTTAATGCTCACAGCCCCTATGTTTTCCAGCAAAACATACCTGGTATGATATGTGGACAGATGTCATTTGTGAATGGCTGATGTCTGATGCACAGCTCTCAACATCAGCTGACCATGTATGACCAATCCAATAGGTTCATAGTCTCATAGATTAGTACTAGGCTAACTGCCCTTGCAAGCCATTTGAAGCCTAGCCAGTTATCCTTGTGAGACTCAAACCCTGCACCTTGTGCTTGTAAGGAAAACACCTTAACCATTAGGCCACCCTCCCAACCAATACTCTTACACTGACAACCATCAGAGCATACCATGGCTATGGGGGATGTACACACCTTTATTGATATGATGCACCCATCCCTGATCTGCCATGGGACCACATCACCACATATCTTACCAGAACATGAGCCCGATATGTGACATATGTCCTGTACTTTCACATGCAGTGTCTACAGATTGTGTTAGGAGTGTGGCTGATAACCAAGATGCATACAAACCGGGTGGGCATATGTGTGCACACCCTTATCATGACGGTTTATCGCACCTCTTGTTGTGTGTACTACAACAGTCACTACTCCTTGCAGGTGTATACCAGCATGGGCCATCTGCATTTGCCAGTGTATATTCAGTCTGCCCTACGCATGTCCCCCTATTCTGTATGATTGCAAGGTCTACTCATGTGCACAACCCATGGTGTTCACACACTGCTGTCACTATTGCTGTGGGGGTAGCATTATGGCTGCCACAATTCCTGAACCTGACTATGTGCAGATAGAGTCATTCCTAGCATCCTTAGGATCCCTGCTGCAGTGCACTGGTGTGTCATGCTGACACCCCCTTCAGCCTTTATGCAGATGCATGACAAGTAAGCTCTACACATGTGTCACTTTGCAGTGTCCCATACACTGAAAACCACATGTTACAGCCTAGACCCAACTGATAATGTGGACTACTGTAATGCCTTATGCCCTAGTGTATCTCTACAGCAGTTGCCATTGTCCTACAGGTATATACATTGATGTTGCTCTGTATATGGGTGTTGTTCCAAACATGTCCCTACTGTAGGCCATATCTCTCATCATTATGTTACTCCCTGTGGACACATTCTGCAATGACAGGATGTTAGTTATCATGCAGGTGTCTGACATACCCTTCCAATACCCCATCCTGGTCACCCCTGTGATGCTGTGCATCTCACAGCAACAATATGTGCACATGTACAGCATGCATTCAGGGTAGGTGTGTTAGATGTGTGCATGGAGAGGATCACCAAAGGAACACTGCAGCACTAAATCCAGAAAATGTATTGAAAAAAGTTAAGCGCTGTATGGTATGTGAGGGGTACTATGTGGGGAAGACAATCAGAGCCCTCAGACAAAGAGTATATCAACACAACTATGATATACTAAAAAATAAAGAAACCAATGCTTTATTTAAGCATATAACGGTACACCCGACACATTATTTTAAATTTTTATACTTGAACAGGGAGACCTGGGTCCACGAGGGGGGCCCGACGATGACTTCCTTGAATATTTAGAGCTCAAGTGGCAGATTAAATTAAATGCATGTCAACCACCTGGGCTCGATGACAAGTCATCTATTAGTTCTGTATTAAAACTAAAATCAGCTTTTTTATGTGATTTCATTCAAGATCTGTGTTTTAAATCATACTTCAATACATAATACATTAATGTCTATGTATTTGGTAGGTGGCAATTGGTGTGTTGTAGTGGGCAGTTACTGCGATTATGTGTTACTGTCTTTTTAAACTGCTTAATTATTTTACAGGAAATGATGTTTTCTTTGTCAACCAATGGCTGTAAGGATTAGGGTATTTAAATATGGGGGCATTTTTTGTATGTTCTTGTTCTGATGAAGTCTTGTGATTTTGACGAAAGCGCTTAACTTTTTTTTCAATAAATTTTCTGGATTTAGTGCTGCAGTGTTCCTTTGGAGATCCTCTTCATATATTTTTTACTTGATTTTGGTGTTCGTCATTTCTAGATGTGTGCATGGAATATACTATCTCCATTACATGCCTGGTGTGTTGGCAAGCATCTGCATAAACCATACTCACCAGCTACAGGCTGCTGCCTTGGTGGTATCCCGGAGGGACCTACATAAGAGGGTGAGAGATGCAATGTCAGTGGCCACATCTGTGGCAGTGCAACAGGGTGGGTGCAGTATTACAATACATTAACGGCACATTTCCACAATACTATCACATCTGGACATATGTTTATCGCTACAATGCAGCAACACAATATATCTATGACATGTCAGATATGCATGCTCTACCTGTACCTATGCGGATGTATACACAACAGTGGTCTATTGATGTGCCCTGTGTCATTACCTGCATGCCACTCGGCCGGTGTGTGGGTGCCACCCACCTCCACAAAGGTGTCCAGTGGTTGGTGGCTGATCAGATGGGTAGGTGTTACGAGGCTGGCCAGGAGCTCCTCCACACATGTCGGGAGGATGGATGGCATGGCCCCCCCCTGTGGTGAGGTGATCTCCCCGGACTGCATCAGCATGCCAACAGGCAATGCGAAGGAAGTTAGTACAATGATGCCGGACCTGCTCATAACTGCGGTTGTGCAGTCTGACATAATTGACCCTGTGGACTAGGTCATTCCACAGGGTGGTCCGCTCCTGCTGTTCATGGGCAGCCCTGCTAAACAGCACTGGGTAGTGCTGCATCAGGTGTATGTTAAGCACATCATTCTCAGTTGTCGAATAGGTAGGCAAGCGTGCATGTGACATCTTGGCTGAAAGACATAAAGATGTAAACAGGTCTGAGCAACTCATACAGCAAGGTTACCACAGTTTGTAATACACATCTCTGTCACCCCCCACCATATCAACTTCAACAAACTGTACACACAACTCATTAGGTATGGCTACAGCTTACCTACCAGTGGGACAGATATTGTATTGTACCACACTTTCTGCTATGTGATTGTAGCCATGTTCCCTGTGTGGACACTATCATTGCAGGCCTGTTACAGACTGTTCACCTGCATGCCATTGTCAGAGCCACTATGGTTCCATATATGCCTTTGGTATGACTGCTTTGTGATTGCTGCACATCTGACATTCTGTGTTATTGGGGATATCTATGCATATATAACTTGCTGTATATATTTAGACATATAAATGTAGACATATATATCTATAGATGTATGCATTTGTATGCTTATATGTTTATATATATATATATATATATATATATATATATATATATATATGTGTGTGTTGTATCTGTTTAGATATTAATATATATATATATATATATATATATATATATATATATATATATATATATATATATATATTTATGCATACACACACACACACACACACACACACACACACACACACACACACACACACACACACACACACACACACACACACACACACACACACACACATACACACACACATACATCTACATGTTGGAATACATTTCCTGAACTGTTGAATGACTAGGCTGGATGATATGTTTGTGAAAACATCAAGGCTATGTATATCTGACATGGCTTAGTGGTAAATAACTTGGGCTATGGTGTGTAGGGTCCTGGGTTTGAGTCTTGCAGAGGCTGTTTATTTTGTTGCTGGGCAGAGCAAGGGCTGTTGGATGCAGAGTGATTAAGGCACATTTGAGCAGTTGTAAGCAGGTTTGCACGGGTTTGCGCAGAGGTAAGCACTGCTAACTTCCGGTTACAGTTTCTTATACTCAGTTAGCTTCTAAATTGCTTAACCTGTGTAGGCATTGCTTATCCCCGCACAAACAGGCTTAAACCCGCTTACTGCTGCTTAAAAGTGCTTAGTCCCGCTTACGCCCCGCGCTAATTTCTTTAAAAGAAAAGAAAAAAGGGTTGATAGGAAAGTGTTGATAAAGGGGCACAAAGAGGGAAAGACAGTAGGGAAAATAGCTAGGGATGTGCAGGAAGGGTGTGGGAAGGTCCATAGCTGCCCATTTCTTCTACAGCAACAGCTGTGCATATACACTGAATTTGGAGGTAGATTTGGACACTCAAACCCCTGGGAGGGGGTGAGGACAACAATAATAAGTTGTGATGCCAATCAGACAAGATTACATGTGTCCAGTGGACATGTGTGCGAAATAGACAGCTATGTATGGGCTGTGTTTTTTTTTTTTTTTTGGTAACAGATTGCCCTTTTTTTTCAGGTGAGAGTGGAATGTTGGGGAGGGATAGTAGGTATATTTGGGGAGGTAGGTTGAGTAGGTTAACAGAAAAGACAAACAAGATGCATACAGGGGTGGTATGTGGCACATGTGGGGGTAAACACCTTGATGGGGAGGGGTGTTGGGAAATCAGAAGCCCATAAGCCCCCTAGTGGACACAGTTTGACTGAGGTCCCCACCTATGTGTAGTCACCACTGCACCTTCACAGCCCCGAAGGTGGCTGTGCTGGTGGCTGAGTCACAGAGCCAGGCTGACCCTCTAGTGTGACACACAGCCCTCAAGCTGGCGTAGCAGATCACCAAATTGCTGGTTGAGCTCACTATGCACCACGACCCGGACCTGGCAATGGGTGACATGTTCCTCTCCATGCCCACTCCTGGGGAGTGAGCCCCATCCCCTGAGGCGGTTCCACCTGAAGGTGGTGCAGGACCAACATACAGGGAGATCCCAAGTTAGGCCCCACACATGCTGGTGCCCAATGCAATGGCCAGCTGAGATGGGACAGGTGGGTTCACTGGGACCGGCCTTCCCAAATGTGCTATAATATTTAGATTTTATCATCATATGTGGGTTAATAATAGTCAACACATTCCAGGGTTAGGTATAACAGCATGCATAGATATTCCCATTAACCCAGACACCAGATACAGAATAGTTGCATAGCAAACAGAGCACATGCATATATGAGACCACTGTGGTAATAAGAACAGCATGCAGGTACATTGATGGCACCATGACACCAATGTTGGAATAATTCAATATAGCACATGCATGGGAACAATTAAAATATTTATCAAACAACAGGACATTATCAGAACATTGGAGTCATTACATACCAGTTGGGGTGGGTATGTTGTTTATTGTTGGAGATATGGTGGGGGGGAGATGTCAATTAACAACTAGTATATTCCTGTATTCCACATTACTTTCCTAGTCAGTGCTGTTATCTGTACCTTACACGTCTTACTACACTACCTTATAGCCTTAGTTTGGACAGTGATATGGCTGTCGTCATCATTACACATGAGCTGGTTTTACCTGCAGTATACACCTCTTACCTGGTATACCTGTGGAGGAAATGTATGTTAACACTAACTAACTGTTTCTACACATACTCCCAGATTCTGGATTGATGTTGTGCACATGGCTATCCAACTCTTTCTACACAGACTCTGGCCATGTGTTGACCACATGCAGGTGTACCGGGACATATCTAGAATATTGCCCTCTTCCACCTTTAGTGACCTCACACACACATATACATGTTTTCCTACACAGTTATATTATGTAGCACAGTGTGGGTGATAGTGATAAGTGATACATTGTATTCAGCAAAACTACAGCACTCACAATTCTCTACAATACCAGAGTAAACAGTACCAGTACAGGGTATAATGGTTTTTATTTCTCAGCACAGTGTTTATATCCACCGTACCTGTGGGAGCAATGTTTGTTAGCACTACCTGAACGTTGCCACACAAAGTTCCAGATTACACATTAGTATTATGCACATACATCTCACTCTGTGACTGTACACACTCTGGTCACAGCTTGACAACATGGGGGTGTAGATAGGATATACTTGGCTTATTACTCTCCTAACAGTTTCAGGAGTTGCTACAGTGACAGGTTTGTTCACATAGATGTTGGACAATCACTTGTATTCCTTTTTGCTGGCTAAACATCTGGGATCATCCCACAGACTTACTAGGGGATAGAGGGACATGCAGCAGATATGGGCCCATATACTGGACATTCTGGTCTCATCTGTACAGTTGTGGGGTATGATTCTGTATGCAGCCTACTTCCACTTCCAGGATTCAGACCATGGCTGTGTCTGCTACAACTTAAACACTGTCCATCTGAGTTGTGCGTGCTATATAGATATTGCTGTATATCTCCTATCTGCTTTCTGTTCTATAATTTTCCTGTGCTTTTGCATTCTGGCCTTGTATTATAACACTCTTATACAGATTTCCTAGACAGTTATATTTTGTAGGATAGTGTGGGTGACAGTGATGCATAATACCTCATTAGTCAGAGCAACTACATCACAAACAATGCATTACAATACCAATGTAAACAGTACCAGTACAGGGTATCATTCTGTATTTCTGGGCACAGTGTTGGTATCTGACAGACCTGTGGGAGAAATGTTTGTTAGCACTACCTGATTGTTGCTACACACAGTACCAGATTCTACATTACTATTATGCACATACATCTCACTTTGTTACTGTACACACTCTGGCCACTGCTTGACAAGATGGGTGTGTAAATGGGACATGCATGGCTTCTTAGACTCATAAGGGTTTGGGGAGTTGCTAGTGTGCCAACTTTGATCTCATAGATGTGTGTCATTCAGTTGTATTTCCTGTTTGCTGCCTATAAGTCTGGGATCATCCCACTGATTTCCCAGGGGGACAGATTGACAGGCAACAGATATGGGCCACTTTACTGGACATTCTGGACATATCTGTACAGTTGTGTGGTATGATTCTGTATGCAGACTACTACCACTGGCAGGATTCTAACCATGGCTGTGTGTGCTAAACAAATAACAGTTCACATCTCAGTTGCATGTGCTATTTGGGTTTTGTTGTCTACATTTTTCCTGTTTTTTGTCTATGTGTTTCTCAGTTGTACTAAATGGCCTCTGGGGATTACACCAGTCATATACAGGCATTCCTACACATTTTATTTATGGTGCATATTGTGGGTAGCAGTGCTTATTACAACAGTACTATTACGTAAATGCAAACCTACATTTCCATATGATACCAGAGTATACACATGCAGTCCAGCAGTTAGACCTTTATTGTCAGGCTATTGCGCTTTTATTTACGTACATACTATATAAGTCTTTTCCTGCCATATTCTCTGGTGTATGCAGTATTTGCCTTAAACAATACAGGTTTTATACAGGCAATTAATGTACTAATACTTTTAGATTTATTCCCTGTGTCAGTACATACTGACCTGCCTCGCATCACAACCTCTCCAGGCGAGTGCCGTGGGCCTCCTGGTTTGCAGCCCACTTGATTTCAGGTGTGGAGGACATAAGAGGAATACTTAGCCATACCTATCCATGATATACATGAGCTGGCAATTATTAAACAAATAGTGGACTGATACTTACACACAGCTGGAATATCCCCTGCCGTTCTAGCCGCTTGGATCCACTGGTCCAAGAGGTCCCCCTTACACCACTTCAAGTCGACATAGTGATGCCTGACCTGCTCACCAGTTTGGGGTATGCCAGAGGCATTGGTGAGGTCATGGGTGAGATGATCCCAGGCATCCACCTTATATTGGGAGCCATGGTACTGGCCCTGCAGCAGTCTCTGTTCATGGTCTTTGACAAGGAGTCCTGCCATGACTCTGGACTCCTGGATGCACCAACACTGTGCTCGAAAGCGCACACCCTCTCCCCTTCCTGATATAGTGCCTGCAAGGAATCTACAACCAGTTATGAGATGTATTCCCACCTCTTGGGTTTAAGTAGGGCCAATTTCCCACACTTTTTCATGATTGGCCAATTTCAAAAAGGCTAAGCTATGGGCAAACCTGCTTACCCATGGTTGGCATTGTTTAAAGGGATATAATACTGGGCACATTGAGTTAGCTGCCCTACACATTGCTTCCACCTCCTAATCTGGCCTGTGCAATGCTTAGCATTACTTACATTTGACTTTGCATTATATTTCCTTTTTGGCATTGATTTATTATTCATTACATCTTATATGTATGCCTGGTATCCATGATTCATGTGTACATACACTGTATGAGGTCCTTGTGTTTTATTGGGGACTTCAACACTCTATTACAATTACACCTGACTTCTGGGCTTACTGCTGTACTCCAGTTCACATATTTATGTTATGTAGTGAGTTAATGCACATATGTCTGTATGCTGATTCCTTTCACAGGTTCAGTTTGATTTTACTATAGTGAAGACTTGTCTGCTGATACCTCATTCTTCTGTACTTCTGTGATGGCTTGGTGGTTAACTACTGTGACTATAGTGTATAGGGTCCTGGATTCAAGACCTACAAGGCTGTTTATTTTGTTGATGGGCAGAACAAGGGCCATTGGATAGAGTGATTAAGGCACTTTTGTGCATTTGTAAGTGGGTTTGCACAGGTTTGCGCAAGGGTAAACAATGCTAACCTCCGGTTACATATGCTTACAGAGAGTTAGCTTCAATATTGCTTAACCTGTATGCACATTGCTTACCCCTGCACAAACGGGCTTAAACCCGCTTATTAGTGCTTATATATGCTTACTACTGCTTATTGGTGCTTATACCTGCTTACTATTGCTTTATTCATTATGACACTGACACCTCACATGTGCATTTACTACAGTACTCCAGTTCATAAATATATGTTATTTACTGGGTTATGCAACAAAAATATTGGTCATAACGTGCTTTGTCAGGGAAAATGGAATGTACTGCAGTGGGACTTGAACCAAGAATGCCTGTTTATAAGGCAAATGCTCTGCCCACTACACTATTGCTATGCTGCTTCATTTGTATATATCTTCCTTGTTATCCTCTTCAGTCATTTAAGCTGCATTAACCATAGCTAAGCGTTGGACATACCTGCGCACCTATGGTTAGCTTTAATCGGAGTTTTAAAAAAAATAAAAGGGTTTGTTCATTTTATTTCTTTATACTTGCTGTTGTACATGGGGGGACTGTTGGTGTGGATATGCGGACACCTATGAGCGGTCTCGCTCATTTCTTAGCCCTTTCAACTGTTCTTCATTGCAGGGGCATGTATATTCTGAGAGCTCTGCTCTCAGACATGCCCCCTGCAGTCTTACATGCTCCATGTAAGATTAGGAGCTCAGGCAGCACGCCTTCATTAATATGCATGGCACGCTGCCATCCTGCTTCTAAACATCCACTTCCATGCAGGACTAAGCTAGCCCTGCACAGAATATTAGTAAATCTGGGTGTAAGTTAAAACAGGAAGGTCAAATTGGTTTATAGCTTGGACTTTATTCCTGGACGTTGGGGCTATTTTCAATATTAGTTTTAGTCTTCTGACGTATTCTTTACTGAGTTTTATTTACATTTGTTCATGATTTATTGCCAGTCCTACATCAGTTCCCAAATATTTATATACTCAACTGCTCAAGTTCCTTTATATCACATTCCTGTCCTAGACTGATATTTTCTTGGTACTGCCGCTTTTCTGCTTTAAATGTTGCTTTCACACATTTATCAAGACCAAATGTCATTCTTATATCATTGAATGAAGTTTTAATGACTTGTGGTTGTGCTCCCAACTCCTTATCTGATGAACTATACAGTTTTAAGTCATCCAGAAAAGTAGATGAGAAATCTTTAAGCAAGTTTGCTTTCTGAGAGCCAAGTTATAACCAAGACATAATCTGTTAAGTAAACAGCTTAATGGGTTAAGGGCAAGACAGAATAACAGTGATGACATAGAATCACCTTGGAATATCCCCCTTTCAATTTTTATCCCTGGGATAATAATTTGCCCTTCGTCATGACATAATTGCAAAGTGGCTTACCCCTATTTCATAGACACTGTAATGTAATTAATCAATGTAGGATTTATCTTATGCATCTAGAAGCACTCCTTTACCCATGAATGTGGGATGCCATCAAATGCCATTCTGTAACCTATGTATGCCATACTTAGATTCTTCTCTTTTTTACAATTCTCCATTATGACTGTATTTAGCAACAAATGATCCTTTGTTCCATATGACTTTCTTTTGTTACCTTTTTGTTCTATTGCCATGACTGTGTTTTTTTCTAAATGACTATAAACTCTATTGCCATCCATCCCATTATATAGTTTATATGTTGTTGGAAGGCAATTTATTGATTTATGGTTTTTAGAATGGGTTACAGGTTCATTCTTAAAGATGAGTATAATTTTTACTGTTGTTAACCAGGCTGGTGTCTGCTTGGGATGCACATATAAGTAGTTTTTACTCAAGTCTAAATCTTCATGTAAAGATGTTAATACTTTTATCCAGAAGTTAATAACTGTGTCTGGGTCCGGAGTTTTCCATTTAGGAGCTTTTTTTAATTCTATTTCAATTTCTCTGCCATTGCTTCATTTCATCTCGTGTATATTTGAACTTCTTAATGTTTCTGTTACCTCTTCTATCCATTTAGCATCTTTGTTATGTTCCACAGGGTCTTCATAAATATTTCTCCAAAATGTGTTTATTGCAACTTTTTTGGAGGGTTTTCTATTCCTTTTGCTTTGTTTACCAATTCTCTATTACTTTTTTGGGTCATCAATGAATTGTTTATTTGGTACTTTTTCTTTATATTTATCTGCATACCGTCTAGGTTGTCCTGTCTGTGCTGATATCTTTAGTTTATTATTTGATTTGTGTATGATAGATCCTGCTCTGTTTGGATACTGCATTTTTGTTACATCTATCCTTCTAAGCAGAGTTAGATCGTGGTCCATTGGGGCCATAGGCAGGACAATGAACCAGACCACCCCATGTATCCACCCCATCACACCCCTTCCTGCCCTCACCATACCAATATCCCAGTTTTTGGCTGTCTCACTCCAATCACCATAAAACACCATTCAAACCAGTCTTTACTTTTACAAAGACTACAAAGATACTGCTTTTACAATGATTACAAAAAAATCAAATTTGAAATTTTTTATTTCAAGTTTCACACAAAAACATTGAGAGAAATTTGTCAACAAAACAAAAATGTGACACAGTAAACAGATTTAATATAAACAACAGTAAGCCTCACTTTCCTTGAGATTTACATTTAAAGTGCATCTGGCAAGCCTCTGAATGAATAGAGGCATATGCTGGGATTTACAGTCAAGTAATGTATAGAGAAGCACTAATGAGTGGCTATGTAAAGGATGGAGGCATTCATTTCATACAAGTGAATTCCCCAGTTACCACACAGTGCTTGTCTGTGTATCTTAACCTTCAGCATTGCTTTCTATATTTAGCACTCTCCATTCATAGTTTTCAACAAATCAGGGACAAATCAAGAAATAATTAGAGACAATCAGGGGCACGTTTAAAATATTAGTATTATTAACTTGAAATATTGACAAAATTAAAAAAATGGGAATTAATATCTATTTTCCGAAGTAAAACAAGTCTATAACTCTAATTATTGTCATTATTTATTAAGTGCAAATTCATCCCCTTTACTCCAAAAGTCATCTATCAGTCGCCATTCATAGCTCTCAACAAATCAGGAACAAATCAAGAAATAATTATGGAAAATCAGAGGCACATTTAAAATATTAGTATTATTAACCTGAGATACTGATGGAATTAGAAAATTGGAATTAATAATTTTCTGAAATAAAACAAGTCTAGAACTCTAATTATTGTCATTATTTATTAAGTGTAATTTGCCATTTTCACCAGAAGTCATCAGTTTTAGCAGGAAGAGGTTTTATTCTCTGTGCTAAGCCTGGTCAACTGCTATAATGACATAATGTAAGACTGCATGATGAAAGGAGAAAAAAATCACCATTATTGTCATTCTATGCATTAATGCTCTGCATACCTGTCAACCTCTTTAGTGCAAAAAATATAGAAAAAGTCTAAATTAATGGGTGTGAGACAAAAGCCCAAAAACAGAGAGAGATTTTAAAGATTGCTTTTATAAACTTATAAAGTTGCTACGACAGGATCTGTGTTAACATGCATTTTCTGAATGACAGGAGGAAGACTGAAAACTTAAATGCATGTCATTATTTAGTGACTTCAATCAATTCAATCAAAAGAAAAAAAATACAAGTTAGACAAAATATGAGGCAACAATGTGGACATTTAGTAAAATTCTGATGCATCATGCACCAGCAAGTGCCATTCACATATTTAATACAGCATTTGTCAGCCCACTCCACTCCTTCTGTTTTCTTTATGCATGTTTTCCACCATAAAAAAGCAGGAAACAAATAACTTGGAGTGGAGACTCAGAGAGAGATCAATGGCTTACTTTTCACTTTTTTGCTTAGTAGTCATCCGTTCCATCCCACTGGCTGGGCAGTGTGGATAACAACAAGCTTAGTCAGCACTGCAGCACTACTAAGTAATGATAATGTTAACACCCTGGTCTGGTCTCTCGAGTCTTTCGTCTCTGTAGTCCACTGTCTTGGTCAGCAATGTTGCTTGTTGGCAGAGTGTAAACTGGACTTTCTATTTTTTTATATATAAAGCACAGCCATAACTGATAAATAAGCAGGTCAGCAACACATTATAGGCAATTTTAAACCTGCTGCACTGGCCACCAAGTCGACCAAATAACTGGTAAGTCATGGGGGGATACAAACCAAACAGGTGGTGGGAATGGGGATAGCAAGATAATTAGTCAATGGTCATGGGACAAGAAGAAAGGCGGGAAGTAGGAGATACAAATTTGAATATTTTAGTCTGCTGTCTGATTAAAAAAAAAACTCCAGTGTCTACAATATAGGAACATGCCCCCACCCTCCTACCCAAATGGAAGAAGCCACATGATGAGATAATATCATGAGAGTTACTCACTTAGGTAAGCAACACACAAAGGAGGAAGTAAATAGGTGGGCAGGTCAGAAATCATTGGATCAGAATACACACACACACCTATATATATATATATATATATATATATATATATATATATATATATATATATATATATATATATATATATATATATATATATATACACACACACACACACACACACACACACACACACACACACACACACACACATAGATAGATAGATTTTTTTTGTTACTTTTTGCATTTTGAGACCCCCAGCCATCATCGGGAGATCCAGGCCCTAGCCAACTGCCTAGGTCATCTAGTGCTGGCTCCAGCTCTGTTTCTAAGTATTCTTGTTGATCTGTTCCTCCTTCT
This sequence comes from Protopterus annectens, assembly GCF_019279795.1. Lineage (NCBI taxonomy): Eukaryota > Metazoa > Chordata > Ceratodontiformes > Protopteridae > Protopterus > Protopterus annectens. The sequence goes on along the minus strand of NC_056735.1, from coordinate 739,057,782 downwards.
ATACTCTTCTAACAGTGACACTTCTTGTCTTAATTGCTTTATAATTTTCTTTATTTGATGCTTCCACAATAACATTTATTACTTCCTTTCCCTTATTGCTCTGCATTTTTGTGGTAAGACTTCATCTGTTATTAATTTAGCTGCACAGCAAGTTATACTATTTACTTCTGTTATATCACATGAATTTCTGTTAAAAGTCACAATTACTGTGTTCATCTGCCTTATCAGACTTCTAACAGTTTGGATCTTGTTTGCTTTCCATAATCTATTTTTTTCATCGATCTTAATATGTCTATCCATTTCTATTAAATCAAGCACCTTACACCTCTTAACTTAGATCATTTTCTTCTAAACTGAGGGCACATTCTTTGAGCCTGTTTCCTACAGGCATTCTATACAGAGTTCCACAATATCTTCCTGTGACATATTCTCTTCAACTGCATCCTATGTCATCTGTACCTCTTTCATATAGGAGCTCATTGACCTGTCACTCCACGATATTGAATGCATTGCCATTGGTTTCTGCTCCTCCCCTTGCTATGTAATTCCAACTGAACTTTTGTACTGGTTTCCTACTGAATGCTCCAGAGCATCTTCATGTGGCAAATGATCAGATGCTTCCTGTTCCATCTGTTTCTCCTTAATTTGGGAACTCATCATTCCATCATGCTGTGACATTACCTGAGTTGGATTTTCTACACTAAATCCTTCACTTCACAGGTAATCCATAACTTCTCCAGTATGAATCAGCTTTTCTATTTTCTGTCTTTGTTTTCTTTTCTTTTTTTTTTTGTATTGCAAAATTTTCCATATAGGAATGCCTTTGTCTGTATTTCTCTTCAAATAGCTTTGATTCTGCTTTTTTGTATTGCTTAGTTTTGCTTTTTCCTCTGCATAAATATTTCACCATATTAAATCTCTTTTTTCTTTCCCATGTCCATGTTTCTTTTTTATATCTTTCAAAAATCTCTAGGGTTTTCTTAATATTTTTGCACTTCCTCTGTCGTTTCTTTTTCCATGTAGCCCAAAGTTGCTTTATCTGTTTAATGTTTTTCATAGATCTGGTGTATAAATGAACACATACTTAGATTTAAAGCTTTTGATAGATTTTTCTTGTGCAAGTGCTTTTCTATCCTCTAGCTTCTCCCTTAATCCATTTGAATACCTTCTATCTGGAAATTTTGGGCTTATTGCATAATATTAACTGTGATGCCTGTGCACTGGCCCAGCAATCAAGGAGCCTCAATCCTCACCACTAACACCAGTGAGGAGCATCCATATAGGAGAAGGATAATAAATACACACACAGTAAAGTACAATTTCCCTTAAGAGCACACAGAGATCACAGTCAGTCTGGGACTGGTTTCTCCCTTTCTCTCCAGGTCCCCATTAAGACTCCCCACTGGCACAGCTATAGGGTCCAGATTTCAGCCTAGTGGGCAAGCTAAAATCTCCAGCACCCTCTCTGTCCAACCAGTGCTGTGTGTCCCTGCCCAGGTAGCTGACACACACACACACTTTGAGATAAGAGTTATATACAACCACACAGACACTCCTGGGAAAGGCTGGCACAGGTTCTCCAGCTGTGCCCCTTTGCTTCCCAGTCTAAAAGGTACTACCAGCTGCCACCACCCACTAATATCTATCAGCTACTCAAAGGCCCTTAAAAGGGTGTCCAATTATTATTGTGCAATATTATTATCCAAATGGTAAGTGTGACCTAACAGTCAGGACTTATTTGGAGTGACTTGGTACAGCATCACTATATACATGTAATATACTCTTAGAGTTTAAATTATCTCTACACAAAACAGCCACAGTTGAAAGGTTTAAAAATATTTAATAATAAATAATAAAAAACAAGATAATACTTCTTACTACACAGTGCCAGTCAAGAGTTCAGAGATCACAGAGAAATACTTAAAATAATACAGTAGCAAACGTTCTGACATCACAGAAAAACAAACTAGTCTAATTTCCTAGCCATATCTAAGAGAAAACACAGTTCTAAATAACTTACTTATAGAGCAAAGCAGTGCTGGTGATGTTGCATGTTCTCAAGACAAAATGCTCTGAGCTCTCTGATTCTCTATCTTTAAATTGATAACACAGAGCTGCTTCACATGACACCATTCTTCACACTTCTCTGGTGTTCCTGGGCTAACAGAAACTACATTTACATTCTTTACACCTGGTCAGAAACCAGAGCAATAAAGGACATTTATACATGCAAATTCTAGCCATTAACTCTGGCCTTAAAACAATAGGCAGGATGCCTCCCTCTAGACATATCGGCTCCGAATTCTGACATCAAAGACAGTCATAAAATGCTTGACTTATCTTTCTTACAGCAGAGTGCGCTGGTGTTACATTTTTGCAGTTCAATATCCAATGCAGTCTTTTCACATTTAAGAGAACAAGCCCGTGGCTTATATTAATAATTACAAATGACAGAATTATCTACAGAATTGTATCTGGCTAGGCTGGCAGCCTTCACCTATCTTCACAGTAACAATCCATAATTTCTTCCCTATCCTCAATAGTTAACTCTGTCATCTTTATGGCTCCTTTTTGGCCTGTCAGTTTTTGTGTTTTTTGTGGACTAACTACTTCTTTTTACAGCAAAGGAGACATCCTTCCACTGGTCCTGGCGTTACACCACTGTAGGAATGTTTCCCTAGCTTGAGGATTCTACACTGTCATTTTTTACAGTCCAGGCACCAGAGTGCATAGCAGGATTGGGTACTTTTGTATCCTGCGACTTGCGCAACCCACTGTCTTTTTTCTTTTTTAACCTACCTGTCCATGATACATGCTATATAAGATGCAGTCTCGGTGAATTTTTTTGAAAAGAGGATCCACCAGGTGACGGTACTCACCAAGACTTAAGGAAGAATTAATTTCCAGAAATAATATTCTCCTTTTCTTACTGATTTTATTTCTCTCCATTCTGATCGTTTTGCTCTGTATAATGTACCTATTTTTTATGAGTTTTTTTACCACATGTGATATATATGGTGGTCAAATTTTGACTGTTCATTTATGATGACACCCAGTAATTTTTTATGGTTTACTTGTTCTATCATGGTGTTGCTGGCAGAGATTATAGTGAATATTGTTGTTTGGGGAGAGATGTTGTTTTTGGGTGAAGTGCAGTAATTTATTTTTTTTAGGGTTTAGAAGTAGTTGTGAATTATTTAGCCATGCTTCAAAAGACAAGAAGGATTGTTGTGTAAGGTCTTGGAGTTCAGAGAGAGATTTGACTGAGAAGGTTAGGGTCATAACCAAAAACGGCGTTCGCAGCAACTAAGTAACCAAAACCAGAAGGAAACAGCTAACCCCACAGGCTATGTAGTCTTGAGAAACCGGTAACTCCTTCTTTTGAAATAATAACCAAGGTACCTTCCAACAAATGATAGCAGCAGCCCTCTGATGGCAAAAATCCACAATTTATTAAAAAACGATACATACACAAAAAACGGTTTAGCGCTTTCACCTGTACACAATGCAGGCTTCTTCAGAACTGACTAACATCTTTGATTTAGCCCAGTTTAAATTACTTTTTTGGTGCCAAACAGAGCCCACAAATTTAAAGACACACTGCACCATAATCATCTATCTATATGAATATATCTACATAAATATAACTAATACCTAATATCCAAATTCATAAAGCCTAATCAATTAATTCTATAAAAAAGGGCATCATAAAATAGAAATAATGTTGTTAAATAAATAAAAATAGGAATATATAAATAATTTAATCAAATGCATATCAGAGTACTTTCAAAACCCATTGTATATATATATATATATATATATATATATATATATATATATATATATATATATATTACATGTATGTTGAAAAAATGTTAAAAAATATGTTAAAATATGTATATATAAAATGTATAAAAAATATATATTTCTACAATTTTGATATATATTAATAAATAAAATGTTGCATAATATGTTAATAAAATACTTAAAATGAAATAAAATATCTTACATAAGTAAAGGTTTAATTGAAATATTATCATTCAGGCCGGGAATTGTAGAGGCATCCGTGAATAATTGCCACCACATTTCACGGAAAGATAAATATCTCTTACAGTCACCCCCTGGGGTCTGGCCTAATAGTATCTATAATACCAAAAGTAAACCGATGATCCGAACCGTACTGGTTAATATGTCTATACAGGGCATTCCTGTCATCACCCTTTTTAATACAATACATATGGTCGTAGATGTGCTTATTAAACTGCCTCTCAGTCTTCCCAATATAGAAAGCTGAATACTTTACACATAATGCGATATAAACCACAAACCTTGTTTTACAATTTCCTTGTCTAAATTTAATGTAAGACCTAGAAATATTGTCTAACCTTACTACTTCTTCGGTGTTAATCAAATAACACCAGTTACAACTATCACATTTATGTGTATGTGTGGCTATATTGTTTATTAATATTGGTCCCTTCTCTAAAATTCTTTTTATATTGGGACCCATTTGTTTTTACAAAATAAGGCCTGTTACCAACTATATTGGATACATATGTATCGGTCTGAATGATATTCCAATTTTTATTTAATATCTCTTTAACCTTATGTATATGTGGTCCATACTCAAGAATACATGCTCTACTTAAATTAGTAGACTTAGGGGTAAAGCTATATGTAACATTACTGTTACAAGAGTTTCTATATGATAAGCCTAATAAAGGAATAAATGTAGTCCCCCATCCTTTGACTACTTGTTTTTTTACCTTATCCATCATTTTTACATCATACACTCTGTCTTTAAATAACTTAGTTATATATTTTACCTCCTCCAACATATTACTATATGACGATGTCATTCTTATTGCTCGGACTAATTGTCCCTTGAATATATTTCTCATCAAGCTTTTTGGATGATTACTAGAAAATTCGAGGTAACTATTAGAGAAGGCAGACTTCCTATATATTCGTGATGAAAACTGAGTATTATCTTTGTAAATGAAAGTATCTAAATAGGCTAAACCTATCTGACTAAGAGAACAAGTGAATTTAAGAAATGTACTGCTAGAATTAATATAATCCAAAAACTGATCCAAACTCTTTTCATTACCTTGCCATAAAATGTAGATGTCATCCAGGAAATGAGAGTAATATTTAATATTTTTATAATATTCACTTTGACAGATAATCGATTCTTCCCAGTCAAGCATGACCAGGTTAGCAAACACCGGGGCGCATGCAGCACCCATTGCTACGCCCCTTTTCTGTCTAAAAATTTCACCTTCAAAGTAAATATAGTTGTGTTCAAGTACTATACTCATCATCTCCATGATGAGACAAATTTTGTCCCATTCATAATCAACATATTTCCTCATACTTCTAACGAATGCTTCAAGACCCTCATCTTTCGGAATACAGGAATAGAGGTCAATCACATCAATAGTGACAAATCTAACACTTTCATTAAAGGCATCTATGGGATATTGGGACAAAAACTCCCAAGAGTCTTTCACTAAATGGGGAATTTTTTCATAAATAGATTTCAATATAGTATCGATGGCCACCCCCAAAGGAAAGGTTTTAGATCTACTGCCGGAGACAATAGGTCTAAATGGTGGATCATCGATACTCTTATGAATCTTGAGTATACCTACTAAAGTTGCTATCACTGGATGTTCTACTCTTAGGTAATTATAAGTATCCATAGTTATACATTTGTCAATTAAGAATTCTTCAATATGTAAATTAATTCTCCTGTATGCTAAATTCACCTCATTTAAAGAAACCACTTCGTAATTGTCAGTAGAATGTAATATATCAGAAATCTTAGAAGAATAAGTCAACTGGTCATACAAAACAATACCCCCTCCTTTATCAGGCTTCATTACACGTATTGTTCTATCATTCCTTAACTCATTTAGTATTTTCTCTTCATCTTCAGATAAATTACTTTTGATTTTTTTACCCCTAAGTTTATTATTCAACTGATACAATTGTTTAATTACAGACTTCTCAAACACTGCTATAGTTGGATGATTAAGTGGCATGAACATACTCTTCTTTTTCAAGATACTAGTACCCAGGTTAGGGTCATGTCATCAGTGTATTGAACTAAGGTAGCATTTTTGTAGCAGTGTAGCAGTCATTGCTAAATATGTTGAATAGTATGGGCCCAATATATATATCCTTGTAAGAGAGCAATACTTACTGGCAAGAAGGCAGAGAAATCATGTTTCCATTTCACTTCTTTTCCTTTGTTTGAGTTTGTTTGCAGTGAAGCATTGGTGAGCCCTAAGGATAAAAGTTTATGTAAGTGTTTCTGGTTGCAGACAACATAAAAAGCTTTTGATAAGTCTGGGAAGATGGTAGAGAGTAGGCTTTCAGCATTTCTGTGGGTGTTAACTGTATTTACAAAATACAGCATAGCAGTACCTGTGTTGTGATGAGGACGGAAGTTGTATTTTGTTTAAGACAGAAGCTGATTATTATTATTTCTGGACTTGTCCCTGATTCTGGAGGTAAGAGCTATGAAGATATGCTTTACAGGTACTTTAATGAACAATCTCAGCTGCAGAAAGGGCTGACATTAATTTGCCTTTCATGAAGTAAAATCCCCTCTTGAATAAACTCCTATCTTCACTCCTTCAGTAAAACAGAGCAGGGTTTTATGCTATTATTGTCACAGCTGCTCACTCACCTGTAATTACACAGCTACATCGTCTCTATACAAATTAACATGCAACTCCAGAGGCCTAATAGGATTATATCCAAGAGGTGGTGGTGCAAGATGGTAGGGCAACAAACTCCTTTCTATGTATGGTCTACCTTAGATAGAAATCTTAAATGCAAATAGCCCTATGGTTTGAGAGCAGGTAGGCAAATTCTTAAAAAAGGTTTTGCAAGAGTTCATGCTAGCCTAGTAGGGTGTACACTGAGGAAGATGAATAATAATAGAATACCAAACAAAGAGAAAATAGCTAAGTCATGATTTATTCTTAGGTGGCAGCACAGGAAACATTTTGTCATAAGAAAACTGTACTTTGGATGAGAAAAAGTTGAGATAAGAATGTAGTTATCTGATAACTCATGTTTGCTTGTAGAGATGCAGAGCATTGTGTTACTTTTTTACACTGAAGTCTGGTCATCCCCTGAGACTGATAATTGTCATCTTGGGGCTTGTCTGGTCAAACCTCAAGCTGTCTGTTCCTGTGAGCAGAAATCCTCTTGCTAGCATGCTGTCATGCTGTCAGTAAATGAACTGCCTGTTCAGACTCTGAATATCAGACAGGTGCTGTGGTGTACTAATTGTAAAATGGATTTGTACACACCTGGCTGTACTGTACTAACAGCATGACAGTATGATTATCTAAGCTAATCTGTACTGTAGGTACTGGGATTTCACTGGAAAATTTCTTCACACAGAGTACACAGTCCAAAAACTTATGTTCAGTAATTGCACCCTGTTGTTCATAGGTTCATAGGTTTATTTTAGACTATCAATTGCCAAGAAAATTAGAACCGTAGCCTCCTCATTTTTCTTACTGCCCTAGTCTGTAATGGATTGATGGGCCTAATCCAGGATGAATTTATGATTAGCACCACAGTTAAAAGCAAACTGCAACCAATACCAGAACAGAGCAGAAATGACTAAATTTATTCTGCAACATCCAGCATGTTAACTAATGGTCCGTGCAAAGAGAATATAGGCTCGTGTCAATGTCCTATGGCATCTTCCTCATTGTTGGTGTTAGCTGCTATTTCCCTTTTCACCGTGGTGCTGAATTCATGTGTTTGCAGGATGTACTGTACTTCAAGTATACAGTATTATAGAGATGTCCCAGGTGTTCAGTTCTGTGTCTGTGAACTTATAGTTACCATCCAATTATCTAAATTATATTTACAGAGCCAGGGATTTGCTTTGTTTAACATGGAGTGGGAGTTTATTTCAGTGGTGGTAGTCCCTTGGGATAGGTATCTGTCTAGCAGCCATCAGGTCCTGTCTATACTGTGATGTAGATCAGTTTGTTGCTGTGGAAATGCTGCATTCTTTTCTAGTTAAACCGTGTGCTTGATAAGATACATGCCAAAGCATACTTTGTATTGAAATATGAGTCAAATAAGTGTATAGAAGAGGGAGACTAAAGCTTCCTTGAACCTGGAGGATATTGCTTTGGCAATAAATTGGTCTAGGTAAAAAATTATCTAACAACAGTTAATATTTGGTGGTCAAAGGAAGAGGTCATTGTCCATGAATGTGCTCAGGTCTATAATAACAGTATCAAGCTTTTCTGTGGGAATCCATTTATGCGGTAGTTGCATGGGTGTTCTCATTTGTCAGAGTATTTTTTAACAATGACATTTAGTCCATGGTCCAGACACCATGACTTTGTATGGGATTAGGCTCTCCTGAAGAATATGTATGTCATTTGATGTATTACTGTCATATCCAAGTTTACAGTCATCAACAAGCTTAGTCAGCCAGAGAATCTTGACATTAACCTTGCCATCAGCAAAGTATTGGCCAAAGAGTAACATCTCAGAATAGGTCCTCAGGAATGCACAGGGAAAGAGTCTTTTTTTTAAGAAAGCATGTCACTCATCCTAACAGAATGGGTTCTGTCTGTTAACCAGTTTGCTATCCAATGAGTTATATAGAAATTAACCTTTAGCTGTCTTAGTTCATCAATAATTCCAGAAAGTCGGATAGTGTCAAAGGTCTTTGCCAAGTCTAGGTAGGCAGGGCTTACTAATTTTTCTTCATCTAGTGCCTCAGTGACTCTCAAAGAAGTCAACTAGGCTAAGTAGGCAGGTTTTACCTTTCACAGGCCAGATTAGTGAGGGTAAAGGCATTATAAGCTGCCAGCATAATTATTTATAAATCCCATGGTGCTGCATTTCATTATCTTACATAGCTAGTCAGTCTGGAGTTCCCAGGGTCAGTGGTTGGGCCACCTTTGTGGAAGAGAATATTACTGCTGTTCTCCAGGCTTCAAAACATAGCCACTGGATGTTCTGATGTTAAACAGGTCTATAGGGGAGTCAGCAAGGCAGTGTTTTATACGAATAAGAGGACACATTCACATGTGTAGACCTATAGTGCTAGTGTTCTTTATTTTAGAGAGGGCATCTATTACTTATTCTGTGGGGATAATAAGGGGGGGTGCAGACTTAATGGTGTGGGAGGAAAGAATGGAGGGGAAGTTAGAAAACTTTGAGCTAAATTTGTCTGAAATGATATTTAGGATATCTCCTAGGTTTAAGAGGGTGGTGTCATCAGATATCAACCCACTGCAATGCTGAGTATTGTTCCTGAGATTTGTGACATAAATGAAGAAGGCTTTGGAATGTTTTTGGTGGTGGTAGTAATATTTAACTCATATTTGGCCTTCATTGTTTTCATCTTTTCCCTTAGTTTGCTGTTTATTGTTTTGAGTTTGCTTTTAGAGTAGAGGAATCGGATGAGCTTTCTCCTCTTGGTGTAGAATTTGTTCATGCTGGGGCTAAACCAAAGGGGTTTGTTTCTGAACTTGACATTATATTTGTGATGAATGGACAGAGACCCCAATGATGGAGCTTACTTCTTCTTCTTCTTTTGGCTTTTCCCGGTTAGGGGTCGCCACAGCGGATCATCAGTCCGCTCATGATTGGCAGTGGAATTTTATGGTGTCGAGTTGCCAGCCCGGCACCCAACCTTCCACAGAAGGCACACACATGCACACACTCACACCTAGGGCCAATTTAGAGCGACCAATCCACCTACTGCATGTCTTTGGGATGTGGGAGGAAACCGGAGCACCCGGAGGAAACCCACGTGACCACAGGGAGGACATGCAGACTCCGCACAGAAGGCACCCCAGCCAAGAATCGAACCAGAGAACCTCTTGCTGTGAGGCAACAACACTAACAGTGTCATATTCGACTATTTTAGTTATGGAGTAATCATGTGATGGGGAGCTTTTGAATTTCATAGACTCTGTAGCTTGTGCTAGGAAATTTGCCTTTCTCACTAAAGACAGTTGTTGTGGTAATCTTTGTTGGGGATCTTACAAGAAATACTATTGTATGATGGTCAGATTTGACCAATGAAAAGATAACTATGGGTGTGGGACATACTGGTGCCATATTTATGAGAACCAAGTCAAATGGTTTGGATCGTTGGGTTAGGCACTAATTGGTCAAGGGAGCAGGCATTGATAATATCCAGGAAGGCTTGTGCATATTTATTTTTTGTGTTACATGTTTTCCAGTTAATGGATGGATAGTTGATATCACCTAAAATAATTGCATTCAGTTCAGTGGTTAAGGATTCTAATTTTTAAGGTAGTCATTGTGGGCTACAGCTATCATGGTAGGTGTCCTGCGGTTGGCCAAGATATAAATGATGGCTGTGCCTGCAGTTACCAACATATGTATGACTTTTAAGTCATTATCTAGCTGAAATAGGCCTGAGGTGATGTGATTTAAAATACAAAATGATACATAGGTTCATAGGTGTGTACTAGGCTAATGGCCCTGGAGCCTTTACAAGCCTAGCCTATAGGATTACCCTGGCATCGTGCCACCCAACTTTAGTTCCCAATGCCTTTGTCGAGAAAAGCCACTGGAGTGATCCCTGGGGTGAATTTTCTATTTCCCATCCACTCATCAAGATTTCTGTTGAAGAGGGTCAGTGAGGTGCTCTGCTTGACATGCATGGAAAGTCTATTCCAAAGCATGGACAGTCTCTGGATTATGAACCTGTCCCTCCAGCATGTTCTGTTGATTGTGGTAATGAGGTTGAAGTCTCTGGAGCATGTGGCATGGAGGGATTGGGATTTCTTTAGATGTAGCATTTATAACAGAGCTGGGTCAGACATGGCTTTGCAAGTCAAACAGAGATAGCCTCTAAGTAGGCAATATGAGGCAGAGAATGGTTGGAGTTTTTCTAGTCTGTCCATATAGGACAAATGTTTAAGGCCTTGGATCCTGTTTGTGAAGTACTTTCGAGGCCTCTCCAGTTGTTGCAGGTGTTTAGTGAGGTACATGCCAAGTAGGGCATTGTACTCAATGATTGGTCTAATGAGGGAAGAGGAGAGGGAGACAATGACCTCTTTCTTCCTGGATGTAAAACTCTTAGTAATGAGATGTGCCACATAGAATGACTTTCTGACCACAGTGGCAATGTGGTGGTCAGAAGAGAGGTTGCTGTCAACCTGTGTTCCCAGATCTCTTATAATGCCTTCTGTGTTCAGTGGACTACCATCAATGTGGTAATTCGTAAGAACTGTTTTTTTTCCAAAGGGGATGATGACACATTTTTTGGTATTGAGCTTAAGGCCATGGTTCTGACACCAGTCGTTGGTCTCAGTGAGGCCTTTTTGTAGGATGTCAACATCACTTGGGGAGTTAATAATAGCTCCCAACTTACAATCATCTGCCAACCTTGTCAGCCAGAGTCCCTTTGGTTTGACCTGGACTTCAGAGAAGTAGATACCAAACAGGAGAGGAAGCAGGACCGAACCTTGTGGGACTCCACTCATGATTGGTCGGCAGTCTGACTTGGAGTCAGCTACTTTCACACTGTGGTTTCTACCTGTGAGTCAAAGTGCAACCCACCTAGTGATATAGGGGTTGATGCCTAGCTTAGTGAGTTTTTCTATGATTCCTGAGTGGGGAATGGTGTCAAAGGCCTTGGCCATATCAAGGTAGGCTGTATGAACCACCTTGCCTTCATCCACAGCTCAGGTGAGTGACTCAAGGAAGTTGACCAAGTTGAGCAGGCTTGATCTACACTTCACAAAACCAAACTGTGTGGGATCCAGAATTTGGAGATTCCCTATATCCTTGTTTATTAGGTCCATGATGATGCATTCCATAGCTTTGCATATCAGACTCGTCAGGCTAATGGGGTGATAGTTCCCAGCATCTGTAGTCACTCCTCCTTTGTGGAGAGGGATGATTGTAGCAGTGACCCATTCAGTAGGGACAAAACCTGAGGTGAGGCTGTGATTGAACAGGGCACACAAGTGAGGTGCCAGTTCACTCTGTAGTTCATGTAGAACACAGCCAGGGATATTGTCAGGTCCCATAGAAGCTGTATTCTTGGTCTTGGACAGTGCTTTTTTAACCTGTGCAGCAGAAATACTGGGTGCCTGGCAATCTACTGGTATTGTTACTGGTCCCTTTGGGGGGTAGAGGGGTAAAGTTGGCACTGAATCTGTCAGCAAGTATATTGACAATATCTGTTGGCTCAGTATAGGAGGTACCATTGTGCAGTAGCTCAGAGCAAATCTGGGTATTGCCATGGAGATTCTTTACATAACTATAGAAGGCCTTGTGGCTGTATTTACTATCTGCTGCAATTCTTTTGTCATTGCCACCAGATGTAGGGACATCCTCATTTGAGGGTCTAAAGAAGTAGTAGATAATAAAATGTGGTGTAGAAGGAGTGTTGCCGTTATACTGAAACCATATTTCTGTAGCTATACAGCTATATGTGCTTTGAAGGGTGGGCATTTTATTGTTTAAGCTTGTAGCACTGAGCAGTACCATGTTGGTGTAAGTCTGATTCTGATTTACCTAGTTGGCAGAAGTAGGAGATGGACTTTGCCTAAGAAAGGAACTATGGGAACAAAAACTGTTTTAGTCAATATGTAGAAGCTCTGTGTAATGAAGTACAAGCCATCCCTAGTATTCTCCCATTCATAGCATATTCAGGAAGTTTATATTATAATTGTATAGTTTCAGCATTTATTGGTCTGTTGCTGCCATCTAGTGGCCTTTTATTTTATCACAATCAGATTAACTTGTTTTACAGCATTATACCAACTCTCAGGAAGTAGGGTTGCACCTTTTCAAATGCCCAAAGTGGGACATTTTTTGTAGAAATGTGAGATTCTGCCGGACAAAACATACCCATGGCCAGTGCAAAGGACAGAATTTCACTTTTTAGCCAAAATAAAAGCTTATTTTTGTAGCATTTGTGTTGATTATACTTTTTCATATAATATATGTGTTTTAGATACAAAATAACTGTTTTATGCAACTATTAAAGAAAACTTAAGAAATATATTTTGTCTTAAAATCTCAGGACACTTGCCATTTATGAGTTTTTTTTGCAGGACACAACTGCAAAAAGTGGGACTGTCCCTCCCAAAGAGGGACAGGTGGTAACCCTATCAGGAAGTGATGTAACTCAGTCAGGAAGCAGCTTTCTTTTACTTCTAGCCCTCATGGAGTGCAGACACAACCTTCTTTCCCTAGGCCCTGGCAATCGCATCACCTGTGAGTAATTTGTATTCTGTAATTCTTTTGCATTTAGATGTACTGTATATTATATATATTCTGATATGTTGCTATTTGTATTGTGTTGCAGTTTTACAGTATTAATGTTAAGGAATCTCAGTAAAGCTACAAGAAACCCTTATTCTTTCGCTTATTGGATTTTCTTAAAGTGTTAAGCTGTCCGTTTAGCTGTACTACGCATTGCACAATGCTGTGAGAATGGAACAGAAAAGCTGATAGGATAGCAACCATTTCCCCAAGGATGACATACATTGGATCTTTTACAAATAACACCAGTTACTAAGCCAGTTTTAAAGTCTGCTTAAGACTAGTTTTCTGCCTGCATATTGAGAGAGCTTAGGCAAATCGATTTTCTTATGTTCCAGGGATGCGCAATGCAGGTTGTGCAAAGATCATGCCATATGCATATTTGGGGTGAAGGGAAATGGATCTCTTAGTGAGAATGAAAATTCTGGCACCCAAGAGGCAGTTAAAATTACCCTATACTTGCTCTGTCTCATAACTGGTGGAACTTACCAAATACCTTAGCTCCTAAGCTCCTGAGTACGTGCTTCCAGGACTCAGCTCAGTTTTTGGAATACATAATATTTTTTATATTTCAGCAAATATATAATTAGTTGTCGTAGAGTTTCTATCCTTGGGTGCACACCTGCTTTACTTTAACAACCGAACAGATGCATAATTATTTGCCCCACTATCTGCCTGGCTAGCTGTGATTCTAGCTTATGGACTTCTCAATTTTCAATGCTTCAATAAAATGCTGAATATGCACATTCAGAGATCTTATTTCAGAGATGGTATTCCTGCTTAACTTAAGCCTCTACTTCACTGAATAGGTGGAAAAGATATATATTCCTTGTAATATCAGAATAATCACCTTGTTTATAGTATGCCACCTGAATTTTGCCACCTCTGTGACAGGGTGTGAATACACCTGTCTGCTTTATTAAGATGCTGTTGATCATTTGAGTTGCTCATTCACACCGTTTATGCTACATTGGTGGGTCTGGCCATTTTTAAGCTGCTTTTTTGAGTTTGGGATGTTGAACTTAACCCCAAACTCCTGCTATGTCAGTATCTGTCCTAATATCATACTAACCCCTGAAATAGCAGTATACTGGGATCAAGCAATCACAGTTTAAATAGTCATTAAATTCAGTGACAGTATGCTCCTCTCAGAAGTCCCCATTCAACTTGCATCTAGCGTTACAGTGTCGCTGTCACAGCAGTAACTGAAAGAGAGTGGATGAGGTGTCTTATTACTGGTCAAGAAATGTCTACAGTCATATATTGTAGGAATTTGGTATTTACTAGATAACAGAATATTCATTGGTTAGTTGTCAAAATTGACATTGGGAGGTGCAATAAACTCCATAAATTACTTGAATATATCTCTCCAGTGTCTCTGATCTATAATTTAGAGGGCATCATCAAGAAACAAGTTCCATGGATGAAGGAAGATAGTGTTGCTCTCATCAGCGGCTTCATAATAATGAGTGTGACATCTTGGAAACAACACTGAACTGCCACCTGTATGACTGCAACCTTACACACTCAGACTCACACAATATCACAATGTGAAAGAACCAAGGTGGCTACTAGTAACTATTTCATCCAGGACTTAAGTCCCACTTGTAATTATGAACATATTATGTAGTGTGGATCTCTTATACCTTTAAATGGATGACCAGTCTCCCACTCTTCTCAAATAGTCCTTAAAAACTGACCACGTGTTTTCATCCATAATTCCATTTAGGCCTAGTTCTGCAGAATGCAAACTTCATCAGGAGCTGCTCTTTACAGACTGGAGTATTATCTTTACTACTGCCTCTTTGGCAGTCTCTTCCCCTGATCATCTATCTCACCAGTCAACAGAATAAGCATTTCCCAGGTACTTGCAAGAAGATAGTGATTAAGCACCAGACATGGTTCTCTTAAGAGCTAAGGTAACTCCTCAGATTTCAGCATGATGCTGGGATGGAATGAAAGGCTGTATGTCACTGGCTCATAAGGATGAACTTCTTTGATGAAAAAAAATATTTGTGAAAAGATACAAATAAAAGATAAGCTTCAACAGTCAACAAAACTAGTGGCTAGCCACTGAGACTTTAGAAGGGAGGTTAATAGATTAACTATCAGAATGAAGCATGCATCTCTGACACCTTACTAAACTCACCTGATGGTCTGTTAACTAGCCTGGTTGACTTGTAAAGTTTATTCAGAATGGAATCCACCTCATTCATTGGGGGGGGGGGGCTTCTCAAACTAACTCCACTATGGCAAACCATCAGAATGAAAACTTGGATTTCTTAAATCCACCTATTTTAAGATGTGTATGACCAAACAAATGAGGTAACTAATCTTGTTCCTCCTGCAAGTTGGTATCCCTGATGCTGGCTGGCTGCATCCTAGGTCTGTATAGAACTGCTTGAACTTTATATCCACAATCTTAGCCTACTTCATAAACCTCTCCATTGGTCAATGTACTTTGTCAGCTATCCTAAAGAAACCAAGGGAGGTTCCCATACTAAAGATGGAAAATATTTCAGTCCCAGTCACTGCATGCTCAATCCCATACTCCCCAACATGGTAAAGATGCTGAAGATTATGGTAATACCATTGTCATTAACAGAGACAAGAGACTCCTAGTAAAGCCATCTTTGTTGAGCTCGCCAGACTGTTTGACAGTTAATCATGAAATGTTCCTGCAGGCAGTTGTGCATTTGGGAGTTGGACTCTAGCCTCCATGGGTGACTCAATAGTTGAATGAGTGATATTTCAAGATGAAAATTGAGGATGTCTAGTCTGACTTGTATATGTACTATCATCCAGCAGTGATCAGTACTAGACTGTCTTCGTTTCTATTCTCCCTGTTTAATAAATCAGATCACTATAGATCTGTCTGAAATCAAGACCATATCATATATGGTTTGCTATATAATGTTGACTTTATCTTTGACAAGTTGAGATAAATCAGATACTGTAGGATGCATTTATGGAACTCAGGTGTGGTTTCAAACCACATCTACTGCAGGTAACTTTTATAAACCTAAAACTATATTCTTTGAGACTCAGTGCAGGCATGTAAAGTAAAAGTCTATGGGAAATATGTATCCCCACAAATACTCTCTCACACACACACACACACACACACACACACACACACACACACACACACACACACACACTTACACACCAGTTCAGGCCATTCAAAGGATGGAGCATTTTTAATACATTTTGAATCTACCTGAACTTTTTCCTTATATTATAGCACCATTTTCACTTACTAAGTAACAATATTAACAAATAGCTTAAATTACATTACAGGGCATCAAGTTTCCTTAGAACAGGTGCAAGATGCAGAGCTATCTACCAGGAGCTCTTCATCGCACCTTTCAAGTACAACCCCCCCCACCACCACCACCACCACCACCACCAAGCCATTGCTGCATAAATTAGAAAAAGTACCACCTTACAGAAGATGGTAGATAAAATCTGGACACTTAAGCAGTTGCATCCACCAGGGAAATTTACTACATGACAATGGATAGGGCCAAGTTGCTCACATCAGAGAACAGGCAAATTGGCCCATCGTTCATATTGAATTCATACTGTTTTAAATGATTTAGTGCCATCAGCCTGCCTGTAAGATTGAATCATTAAACAACTCTGTGAACTATAACTTAATGTGAGTGGACTAACCTACGACTAGTAATGACCAAGTATCCTTAGCACTTGAACCTAATCCTTGACCCAAACACCTTCTGCCTTATATCAAGTGTTGTATGAAGCTATCAGTTTGGAATTATGATTTGTCTGACTTTCTCAGAAATAAGGGAAAATGTGAGTGCATAAAATAATGTTCACTCAACTACTTCCTCTGCTACCCTTTCTCCACCACTCTGATTTACCACATTTGAACTCATCATCAGGCATGCTATATATAAATTATACTTGTATTTTTGTAACAAGAATATCTGGTTTCAGCTGTTAGCAGGCAAATTTTTACTGATAAGTATTTATACCCTGTTTTACAAACCCAAAAGCTAAATGCCAAGAAATGCATAATAGTATCCTTTAGGAAGTCATCCATCCCTGGTAACTGTCATATTGACAACACACCCCTAAGAGTTGACCCAGTAGTCAGGGACTTGGGGACACACATAGACAGTAATCTAGCCTTTGACCATCACGTGTCTACAGTAATGAGGAGATCATGCCATGCTCTGCAACCTATAAACAAAGGCATGGCATCTAGGTTCGTTGTTCTACTGTATTCAGCACTGATCAGACTTATCTATGAGTACAATGCCCCTTTGGTATGTACCTAACCAGGCACATTCAACAACTGGAACATCCACCACAGAGGTTCCTCACTAAAAGAATACAGGGCGTAAGTGACATGTCCTGTGCAGACCACCTCAAAGCCCTACCCCTGTATTCTGTCTTCTACATGCTGTTGAGGGGAGATCTATGCCTGGCATAGAAGGCATTGCCAGACTCCACCCTGATGGAACTCCTGCATATCCACAACACAGACAACACCAGAATTATTCATTCTAATGACTTAAACCTTGCCTGTGATACAATAGGACCTGTTGGAGATGCAGGTATGTATCCCAGAGACTACCCCTTCTCTGGAACAGGCTCCTTATCCATGTGAAGCAGAGTTCCTCTGTAACCCAATTCAGGTGTAACTTGGACTATTGGATGGGGACAGGAAATTCATCCCTGGTTTGGTACCTATATCTCTAGTGAACACAGGCAGCCTGTAAATAGTACACCTCCCAGGCCCCTGATTATAAATGTTTCATCTTCCAAGTCCTTGCTTATACTTATCAAGGGTATCAGAACTTGTCAGAGAATTAGAATTTATGACTATGGTTAAAAAGGCCCTTGTGATCATTAGCGTACTAACACCTATGAACCTACGAACCAATAACCCATGTTTTACAACTGAATAACTTTTGTATCTGGGCAACTATGTAGTACTGCATGGCATGTTTGGTCTGCGCTAACAGCTTTATCTAGTTGTACTTCTGTCATGAACAACATACATGTTAGTAGGTTTTAGTGGCTTCAAGGATACATCAGCCAACAAGGACCAACTCCACTCTCGAGATTTGTTTATCTTTCTTATTGCTTCTTTTACATCGTCTTATGCTATGCCATACTGGTGTAGAATACTAATGAAAATATTTCATCATTTTCTGTCATATTAAATTCCCTATATCTAGTTATTTTAGATGTCCATTGCTTTAATGTGTATTTTATATAATTCTTAACCACTTAGTCTGCTGTATTATATCAGTCTGTTTACATCATTGGTTGATCATAGCTGAAAAAAGATCTGCCTAGACAAACCCGTCTAGCTGTTAAAAAAATAAATACATGTCCCTTCCTTATAACAAATATGGCATGTTTTGCCAAGACCAAATCAATCATTGAAGTCATTCAATGAAATTCAATTTACAAAAAGTATACCCTTGATGAAGTGAGGGCAAGCCCTCACCACCACCACCACCCCTTATTTAGTGTTCTGAGATTGCATCATCTCAGGGCAGCTTTTGCATATTTCATGAAAAGGGCTGTTAGTCAGCCATTTATCAATGCAATATCTAGTTAATTTTATAGGACTTTAATTTTATTATTTGTAGTAACTGACAAGTGTGACCAAACAGTCAACAACAATAAAATGTTATGGTCTCCACTTCAAATATAAAGAAGCACTTGTCAAAGCATCTGTCAATGCCAAGCATCTGGGTACAGCTGAACTAGTGTGGAAAATGGCTGAGTTGTAAGCTTATCAACAAAATATTTTAAATTGCCAAATCAAGGAGCAGGCCATGTTTGCAATTTAAATGCCAGCTTGTAATTCTGATGTTTTTGCTTTCAGTGTTATATATTATGGAAAAGGTAATTTTGTTCAGTAATTGCAAAACCTTCTTCTGGGTTTATAAAAATTTATTGTCGCCTGTGTTGCATTTATAGTGTGATCTATCAGAATAGCTTCCAAGATAAGACGCCAATGATGTAAAATGAGTCATATTAACACTAACAAATAAAGCCAATATTCCACAAACATTGAAATCCACATAAAATGCAATATGTATTTTTGCAGGAGGTGGCTCCTGTACTCCCCATATGGGCAGCTTCACCCCCCCCCCCACCCCCACACACACACACACACACACACAGCTCCTCACTTAAATATATTAACTTCATAAACACATAGCTGTGCAGAAAGGACAAACTCCACAGGAATTAATAATTATTCTTTGTCGACGTGTAGCATTTCACTGCTAAAAGCAAAGTAATTAAATTGCACCTGCATTTCACAATGTGTTTATATAGGGCATTGCTCAACCTTTTGCATTTGACATCACTAAGATGTTCAGAAATGCGTAATCTAAGGGGTCTGGATGTCTGTCCTATATAAAATGTATGGCAGCTACAAGAAGCCAAGTATATGATCCAGTCTGTACTACAATTTGCAAAAATCTTTATGTCAAATATGGTCCCACAATTACTACTTGCAAGTTTTCATTCAGAAAAGTGAAGAATCTTGGATCTTACTTTAATCATTACAAGCATCATCATGAACCATCACACCAAAATATGATTCAAACTTCCATTTCTGGAAACAAGCTAGTTGGCTGTATGCCATGTGGCCACTGCAGCCATTGTAAACATGTGTTGAAGACCAAACAATTTTCCAGTAGTAATTGTGGGACCATATTTGTCATAATGTTTTTTGCAAATTGTAGACAGATTGGATCATATACTTGGCTTCTTGTAGCTGCCATGCATTTTATATAGGACAGACATCCAGACCCCTTAGATTACGCATTTCTGAACATCTTAGTGATGTCAAATGCAAAAGGTTGAGCAATGCCCTATATAAACACACTTTAAAACATACCACAGCAACATTTCATTTTACTATCATTGACAAAATAGCAGGTGATAGAACTAATAAATCTGGATGGCACAGTAAATTGAATGTTAAAGAGAAAAAATGGATTGTAAAGTTAGGTGGACTGTTCCAGCCTGGTCTAAATGAATATTTGTGAGCTCACCAATGAAATCTTTTGATTAATTACTTGTATTTGTATATAAGGACTACAAGATGTTTGGCAAATTAACACTGATGAAGGCTAGGTTAATTCCATAGCCGAAACCGGTCTGTTATTTCTTGTTTCCATTAAATTATTTACACAGCTCACATTTGCTGTCTTTTGTTTTTGGTTTTTGATATATTATCTGTGCCAAAAACAGTGAAGCACAAAACTACATAAATATTATGTCAAACAGGAGCACTTATTGTAACAGATAACAGCAGTTCAGTCATTGTAGTATGACATTAATAATCTGAAAAACAATCCTTGTGGGAAAAAACAACACGTCCCTCTTAGAAATTACTGTGTTGTAACTTATGGTTCAAATACAGAAAACTGTAAAACGTAGACCATATGTTCACTAAACTGAAATCAGTTTTAAGCTGGAAACTTACATCAATTTTGACCTAAAGTTTTAATATGGTTGTCCTAAACTCCCCACCAGTCTAACAAGCACTGATGCTATAACCCCATCCTAATGTCTAGATTAATGGTTGTTGTACATAACTATCATTTAACTGTCATTAAATACATTGCTGTTTGCATTTGAAAAATAATGTATATAGCTTTTGTGATGTTGTTTTAAGAGACTGTTAAATTATAAATTCAGTCAGCAACTATTAAACTAAAAAAGCTGAGTGAATGTTTGCCCAATAAAATGTAGATAGACTCATAATTTGGGCAATTATGAACAATTTAGAAGCAGACCCATCTCACAAAGTATATGATCATTCATTTCTGTCCTAAATAGTGATCATTGTATGAATTAATGTTCAGAACACAATTGGACATGGCAGTTTCACAGGGCATGATGTGGGCCCTATAATTGTATATTGTGGGTCAAAAATATTGAAATATTGGTGAAGTTAATATCATTAGTAAAGCAAAATATCCATGGAAACATAAATAATGGGAAAACTTCAAATAAGTATTTATTTACTTGCACTTGTTAACTTGGAGATAACACTGAGCCAGAGTTACTTCTGTAAGGCAGTTCCATTGTAACAGCACCAAGAAAGTTTTATTTATTTATTTAGTATAATTTATGCATTACATAACTGACCTTGACCCAGACATGGCTTTTGGATAATTAAATCATGTTTCTGGTTCATGAAAGAATAAAATTGTTCTCTAGATCGAGATAGATGATAATGACAATGAGTAAAAAGGGATTGTAGTAGTAATAGGCATTCTACAGTGAGAAAAAGTGAGGATGTAGGCGATGGTGAGGAATGGTCATCTTTATTTCAAAACTATAAAAATGACAAGTTTGACTTAGTTCAGGATGTCTGAGTAGCTACCTAATGATTTGATGTAGAAAAGAAAACAGTGTGTGCATGTGTGTGTGTGTGTGTGTGTGTGTGTGTGTGTGTGTGTGTGTGTGTGTGTCTTGAGTCTTAATAAAATAGTAGAAAGTCACAGACCAGGAACCAAAAAACCAAAGTAATTCCAAAGGCAAAGGAACATCAAACAGTGGTAGTACTTCTGATATGCGAACTTTAATAAAGGCAAAATGCAATAAAAACACGTAGTAAAATCGCGCCTGGTTCCTACCAGGCTTTGTCAAGATAAAAAAAGTTAAAAACAGTGTCTTAATATATTCTTACAATAGATCACATGATTTCTAATCAATCAATTAAATAAAGCACTTCAATTAGGTGGCGTTTTTCTTAAAGAACTATACATCACATTGAATCTACAAAAACTAATACTAATGTTGAAAACATTTGAAAGTTTTTATATAAATCAGAAACCACATTTCATTGAGTTAATATAATTTTCTGTAGCTACCAAATAAATAAGTGTAACCAATACATAGCCCTACTAAATGCATATAAACGTTGAACATTAGCCTCAAGACCATAACATGCCCGATTCCTTTAAAATATATAAATAATCAGTGTGTGCTTGGCTTATAGTCTGGCTCTTCTTAGTTTAAGAACACTGGTAATGCTAACGTTATCATTGAGTCCAGGAGATTTTGAGGCATTAAGTTTTAATTGCCACATAAGTTCTTTGTACTCAAGGAGTGTTTCCTAGTCACCCCCTCTCTGATCCTGCACAACTTGTTCCAAAACTAAAAACTTAAGCTGCATACTAGGACATAAAGTCAAATGCTTGTAGAAGGCATTGGTATCCTTCTTTTTAGAGACCTCATATAAATGCTTGTATATTCTATGTCTTAGAGGCCTTTCAGTTTTTCCCACGTAGAAATTACAGCATTGAGTACATATCCCCAAGTAAACAACTCCTCTAGTCCCACAGTTATAATAACCAGTTGCCTTAACCTTAAAATTCCTTGTGGGAATGTATAAACTACTGTCATTAAAGATGAAAGGGCATTGATTACAGGCTCCACATTTGTACGTGCCTAACTTGGAAACAGAATGAGCACGACTCTTATGGCAATTTTTACTTTCAAACAAACCCTTCAAATTAGTATCCCTCCTCCTTACAAAACTAGGTTTTGTGGATACTATGCTTTGTGTGTCTTCTTGCAAAGTTAAAATCGGCCAATATTTCAAAACAGTTTGTTCTACCTGCTCAGATTCCCTAGTAAATGTGTATATAAAAGTGTTGTGTGAATCATACTTTTCTTCTTGTTCTTTTGCTCTTTTGCTCAACCATCTGCTGGCCAATACCCAATAATGGAAAATACTTGAGCTCCCTGTTAGGCCACTTTTGCCTTTTATTTACCAAACATGACGGTAACCTTTCCAGAAAAGTTTTTAAAACTTATTTCCTTAAAAAATAACTCATCACTACTGGACATTCTAGAGGCCCGGATGAATTGTCCTTTTATTATTCCCTTCTTCTGGTAAAAAGGGTGGCCACTTTCAAAATGCAGGTAAGAGTTTGAAAAAGTGGCCTTTCTGTAAATCTTGGATTGAAAACAACCCTTAGCATAATCTTTAAATAGTGTTAAATCCAAGTAACTAAGATTGTCATTACTTACATTGTATGTAAAAGAAAGGAATTGCATGGATGTGTTAATATATGCCATAAATTCCTTGAAATCATCTAAATCACCATTCCAAAGTATACATATGTCATCCAAAAAACGTTTGTAGTGAATAATATACTTGGCCCAGTCAGTTTGAAATATGAATTTGTTTTCCCAATAATGCAAAACAATGTACGTAGAGAAGTTGTATAATTATTTGTACGTAGACAAGCCTAAGATTCCGGTGATTTTTGGAATACCAAAGGTTCACAAGGGATTAGACCCCCTGAAATTTAGGCCTATAGTATCTGGTTCAGGTGGTATTACAGAACCACTGGGCAAATTTATAGACCAGACTGTTAAGAAAGTTGTGTCATCCTTGAAGCATATTTGTAAAGATTCCTGGGAATTTCTCAAAGGTATAGAAAGAGATTTGTATAACCTGGCCTGTCTGATGGCAACTATAGATATTGTGGAGTTATTTCCCAGCATTCCGCATTCTGTTGGCCTGGAGTGGTTTAACGAGATTTTAGCCACTAATCTGGTTTAGGGTCTAACACAGTTATGTTGCTAGTTGAATTTATGGAGATTGTTCTTCAAAACAACTGTATTTACTTTAATGGAGAGATGTTTAGACAAAAAAAGGGGGTGGGTACCCCCTGTGCCACGGTATATGCAAACATTGTTTTGCATTATTGGGAAAACAAATTCATATTTCAAACTGACTGGGCCAAGTATATTATTCACTACAAACGTTTTTTGGATGACATATGTATACTTTGGAATGGTGATTTAGATGATTTCAAGGAATTTATGGCATATATTAACACATCCACGCAATTCCTTTCTTTGCATACAATGTAAGTAATGACAATCTTAGTTACTTGGATTTAACACTATTTAAAGATTATGTTAAGGGTTGTTTTCAATCCAAGATTTACAGAAAGGCCACTTTTTCAAACTCTTACCTGCATTTTGAAAGTGGCCACCTTTTTTACCAGAAGAAGGGAATAATAAAAGGACAATTCATCCAGGCCTCTAGAATGTCCAGTAGTGATGAGTTATTTTTTAAGGAAATAAGTTTTTTAAAAACTTTTCTGGAAAGGTTACCCGTCATGTTTGGTAAATAAAATGGCCAAAGAAGTAACGTCTAACAGGGAGCTCAAGTATTTTCCATTATTGGGTATTGGCCAGCAGATGGTTGAGTAAAAAGAGCAAAAAGAACAAGAAGAAAAGTATGATTCACACAACACTTTTATATACACATTTACTAGGGAATCTGAGCAGGTAGGACAAACTGTTTTGAAATATTGGCCGATTTTAACTTTGCAAGAAGACACACAAAGCATAGTATCCACAAAACCTAGTTTTGTAAGGAGGAGGGATACTAATTTGAAGGGTTTGTTTGAAAGTAAAAATTGCCATAAGAGTTGTGCTCATTCTGTTTCCAAGTTAGGCACGTACAAATGTTGAGCCTGTAATCAATGCCCTTTCATCTTTAATGACAGTAGTTTATACATTCCCACAAGGAATTTTAAGGTTAAGGCAACTGGTTATTATAACTGTGGGACTAGAGGAGTTGTTTACTTGGGGATATGTACTCAATGCTGTAGTTTCGTGGGAAAAACTGAAAGGCCTCTAAGACGTAGAATATACGAGCATTTATATGAGGTCTCTAAAAAGAAGGATACCAATGCCTTCTACAAGCATTTGAATTTATGTCCTAGTATGCAGCTTAAGTTTTTAGTTTTGGAACAAGTTGTGCAGGATCAGAGAGGGGTGACTGGGAAACACTCCTTGAGTACAAAGAACTTATGTGGCAATTAAAACTTAATGCCTCAAAATCTGCTGGACTCAATGATAACGTTAGCATTACCAGTGTTCTTAAACTAAGAAGAGCCAGACTATAAGCCAAGCACACACTGATTATTTATATATTTTAAAGGAATCGGGCATGTTATGGTCTTGAGGCTAATGTTCAACATTTATATGCATTTAGTAGGGCTATGTATTGGTTACACTTATTTATTTGGTAGCTACAGAAAATTATATTAACTCAATGAAATGTGGTTTCCTGATTTATATAAAAAACTTTTCAAAATGTTTTCAACATTAGTATTAGTTTTTGTAGATTCAATGTGATGTATAGTTCTTTAAGAAAAACGCCACTAAATTGAAGTGCTTTATTTAATTGATTGATTAGAAATCATGTGATCTATTGTAAGAATATATTAAGACACTGTTTTTAACTTTTTTTATCTTGACAAAGCCTGGTAGGAACCAGGGGAAAGCGCTTGATTTTATTACGTGTTTTTATTGCATTTTGCCTTTATTAAAGTTCGCATATCAGAAGTACTACCGCTGTTTGATGTTCCTTTGCCGTTGGAATTATTTTGGTTTTTTGGTTCCTGGTCTGTGACTTTCTACTATTTTATTTTGGTTGTTATCCATGGCGGAAGGAGCTGATGCAGTGGAGTTCCAGAATACACCAATGTTGCTTCGTGATGAACCGGATGATGCTCCTGTGACAAGAGGGAATTTAAGCAAGTTCTGGTTTTATTAACTCAATTGAGTAATAACCTGTTGGCGTTGGGATCTGGTGACACTATTTCAAAACTGCCTGGTAACCAACAACAAGTTTTAAAGAGGAAACCTTTATCACCGTTAGCCCAAGCATATGATGGTACAACCTGGGTGGAACTTCCTGATGAGATTGTATTGGTGGACACCGATCTGCAGGAACAACCGGGTAAAACACATGCTAACAGGAAGAATGGGGCCACCACGCAAATGAAGGATTTTAATTTTAACGCGTGGACAGAACAGCAGTTTTTATTCAAACAAGGTACATTTGCAGCTTCAATAAATCAAACTGTGTTGAACAAGATTTCAAAGAGCTTAGTGACAAATTGTATGCATTCAAAACTATGCAGTTAGAGATTGACTACCTAAAAGAGTGCATACGTGTGCAACGTGTGCCAAAAGGGTTACGATGCTTCAAATTTCCAAACAGTGCGTTACCAGGAACTGTTCTATATAACAATTTGGTTAATTTATTTGACAGAACTGGATTTGAAATGCTTGACTTCATGGTTAAATACTATGAAGTTAAGGTGGGTTCTTTATTAAAGGAAGTAAACAACTTAAATGATTCTATTGTTAAAGGAAAAGGTTTTCCTGGTATTAAAAGGGAATATGATGGGGTGTTTAATGAGGTGGACCAGCATTGCATAAAAATTGTCAATCGTAAAATTAGAAAATTAGAGCGCGACTTGGTTGAATATAGGGATGGGTTGGCCTACCCTTTACCAGGTAAAGGGAAAATGAACGCTGGTCACAATATTGATATTGGTGATAACTCAGTATTTGCCAGTAATGAGGCAGTCCCAACAATGGAATTACCCAGAAGAAGTGAACATTTGGCTCAAAAGGAGCATAGGAATGTGCATCAGGGTTTTCAGTACCCCCAGGGCAGACCGAGGGGGAACAGCACGACATACTTTCAACAGGGTTGGAGCAAGTTGCGCAGATAGACGAACCACCCCTTTTGGATGTTTTTGGCTCTTTTAATTTGGTCAACGAAGTAGCAAACTGTAATAGCAGGGTGTTAACTATGAGTAATTTCTCCATTTATAATTTTACCGATATTCAAGTAACCAAAAATTTTTTTGAGTTATTTATTAGAGGTTTTCAATTTGTTCCTCTGCGTTCATTAAATTTGTCCAAAACATTAATAGATTTGAAGTTGTTTGTGAGACATTTAAATCTTGTGTTACAATTTCAAGGGCAGGAGATGACGAAAGAACAATTTACAAGAACGGGTACTTTTAAACCCCCCATTCACCCCTCTTTGAAGGTTTTCGAAGAATTGGTGGAGATGGACTTAAGAAAACAATATTCAAGTAATGTACCAGTCCCACCTGACAACATTGATTTTGATTTGTACCAACTAGTTAACTTCCTTAAACTTGAGGGGTTAGAGTGATGAAACCAGACAAAGGTGGGGGGGTGGTTTTGATGTATGATTGGGCTTATGAATCCCAAATGCACAATATGTTGCAGGATATAGACCAGTATGAGGTAGTTTCCAGAAATGAGGTTAACATTGCCTACTCCAAGATTAAATTTGCATTATTTGATCATTTAATGCAAGGGGCCATTAATGAGAAGTTGTATAATTATTTGTACGTAGACAAGCCTAAGATTCCGGTGATTTTTGGAATACCAAAGGTTCACAAGGGATTAGACCCCCTGAAATTTAGGCCTATAGTATCTGGTTCAGGTGGTATTACGGAACCACTGGGCAAATTTATAGACCAGACTGTTAAGAAAGTTGTGTCATCCTTGAAGCATATTTGTAAAGATTCCTGGGAATTTCTCAAAGGTATAGAAAGAGATTTGTATAACCTGGCCTGTCTGATGGCAACTATAGATATTGTGGAGTTATTTCCCAGCATTCCGCATTCTGTTGGCCTGGAGTGGTTTAACGAGATTTTAGCCACGCAATCTGGTTTAGGGTCTAACACAGTTATGTTGCTAGTTGAATTTATGGAGATTGTTCTTCAAAACAACTGTATTTACTTTAATGGAGAGATGTTTAGACAAAAAAAGGGGGTGGCAATGGGTACCCCCTGTGCCACGGTATATGCAAACATTGTTTTGCATTATTGGGAAAACAAATTCATATTTCAAACTGACTGGGCCAAGTATATTATTCACTACAAACGTTTTTTGGATGACATATGTATACTTTGGAATGGTGATTTAGATGATTTCAAGGAATTTATGGCATATATTAACACATCCACGCAATTCCTTTCTTTTGCATACAATGTAAGTAATGACAATCTTAGTTACTTGGATTTAACACTATTTAAAGATTATGTTAAGGGTTGTTTTCAATCCAAGATTTACAGAAAGGCCACTTTTTCAAACTCTTACCTGCATTTTGAAAGTGGCCACCTTTTTTACCAGAAGAAGGGAATAATAAAAGGACAATTCATCCGGGCCTCTAGAATGTCCAGTAGTGATGAGTTATTTTTTAAGGAAATAAGTTTTTTAAAAAAACTTTTTCTGGAAAGGGGTTACCCGTCATGTTTGGTAAATAAAATGGCCAAAGAAGTAACGTCTAACAGGGAGCTCAAGTATTTTCCATTATTGGGTATTGGCCAGCAGATGGTTGAGTAAAAAGAGCAAAAAGAACAAGAAGAAAAGTATGATTCACACAACACTTTTATATACACATTTACTAGGGAATCTGAGCAGGTAGGACAAACTGTTTTGAAATATTGGCCGATTTTAACTTTGCAAGAAGACACACAAAGCATAGTATCCACAAAACCTAGTTTTGTAAGGAGGAGGGATACTAATTTGAAGGGTTTGTTTGAAAGTAAAAATTGCCATAAGAGTTGTGCTCATTCTGTTTCCAAGTTAGGCACGTACAAATGTTGAGCCTGTAATCAATGCCCTTTCATCTTTAATGACAGTAGTTTATACATTCCCACAAGGAATTTTAAGGTTAAGGCAACTGGTTATTATAACTGTGGGACTAGAGGAGTTGTTTACTTGGGGATATGTACTCAATGCTGTAGTTTCTACGTGGGAAAAACTGAAAGGCCTCTAAGACGTAGAATATACGAGCATTTATATGAGGTCTCTAAAAAGAAGGATACCAATGCCTTCTACAAGCATTTGAATTTATGTCCTAGTATGCAGCTTAAGTTTTTAGTTTTGGAACAAGTTGTGCAGGATCAGAGAGGGGATGACTGGGAAACACTCCTTGAGTACAAAGAACTTATGTGGCAATTAAAACTTAATGCCTCAAAATCTGCTGGACTCAATGATAACGTTAGCATTACCAGTGTTCTTAAACTAAGAAGAGCCAGACTATAAGCCAAGCACACACTGATTATTTATATATTTTAAAGGAATCGGGCATGTTATGGTCTTGAGGCTAATGTTCAACATTTATATGCATTTAGTAGGGCTATGTATTGGTTACACTTATTTATTTGGTAGCTACAGAAAATTATATTAACTCAATGAAATGTGGTTTCCTGATTTATATAAAAAACTTTTCAAAATGTTTTCAACATTAGTATTAGTTTTTGTAGATTCAATGTGATGTATAGTTCTTTAAGAAAAACGCCACTAAATTGAAGTGCTTTATTTAATTGATTGATTAGAAATCATGTGATCTATTGTAAGAATATATTAAGACACTGTTTTTAACTTTTTTTATCTTGACAAAGCCTGGTAGGAACCAGGGGAAAGCGCTTGATTTTATTACGTGTTTTTATTGCATTTTGCCTTTATTAAAGTTCGCATATCAGAAGTACTACCGCTGTTTGATGTTCCTTTGCCGTTGGAATTATTTTGGTTTTTTGGTTCCTGGTCTGTGACTTTCTACTATTTTATTTTGGTTGTTATCCATGGCGGAAGGAGCTGATGCAGTGGAGTTCCAGAATACACCAATGTTGCTTCGTGATGAACCGGATGATGCTCCTGTGACAAGAGGGGAATTTAAGCAAGTTCTGGTTTTATTAACTCAATTGAGTAATAACCTGTTGGCGTTGGGATCTGGTGACACTATTTCAAAACTGCCTGGTAACCAACAACAAGTTTTAAAGAGGAAACCTTTATCACCGTTAGCCCAAGCATATGATGGTACAACCTGGGTGGAACTTCCTGATGAGATTGTATTGGTGGACACCGATCTGCAGGAACAACCGGGTAAAACACATGCTAACAGGAAGAATGGGGCCACCACGCAAATGAAGGATTTTAATTTTAACGCGTGGACAGAACAGCAGTTTTTATTCAACAAGGTACATTTGCAGCTTCAATAAATCAAACTGTGTTGAACAAGATTTCAAAGAGCTTAGTGACAAATTGTATGCATTCAAAACTATGCAGTTAGAGATTGACTACCTAAAAGAGTGCATACGTGTGCAACGTGTGCCAAAAGGGTTACGATGCTTCAAATTTCCAAACAGTGCGTTACCAGGAACTGTTCTATATAACAATTTGGTTAATTTATTTGACAGAACTGGATTTGAAATGCTTGACTTCATGGTTAAATACTATGAAGTTAAGGCGGGTTCTTTATTAAAGGAAGTAAACAACTTAAATGATTCTATTGTTAAAGGAAAAGGTTTTCCTGGTATTAAAAGGGAATATGATGGGGTGTTTAATGAGGTGGACCAGCATTGCATAAAAATTGTCAATCGTAAAATTAGAAAATTAGAGCGCGACTTGGTTGAATATAGGGATGGGTTGGCCTACCCTTTACCAGGTAAAGGAAAATGAACGCTGGTCACAATATTGATATTGGTGATAACTCAGTATTTGCCAGTAATGAGGCAGTCCCAACAATGGAATTACCCAGAAGAAGTGAACATTTGGCTCAAAAGGAGCATAGGAATGTGCATCAGGGTTTTCAGTACCCCCAGGGCAGACCGAGGGGGAACAGCACGACATACTTTCAACAGGGTTGGAGCAAGTTGCGCAGATAGACGAACCACCCTTTTGGATGTTTTGGCTCTTTTAATTTGGTCAACGAAGTAGCAAACTGTAATAGCAGGGTGTTAACTATGAGTAATTTCTCCATTTATAATTTTACCGATATTCAAGTAACCAAAAATTTTTTTGAGTTATTTATTAGAGGTTTTCAATTTGTTCCTCTGCGTTCATTAAATTTGTCCAAAACATTAATAGATTTGAAGTTGTTTGTGAGACATTTAAATCTTGTGTTACAATTTCAAGGGCAGGAGATGACGAAAGAACAATTTACAAGAACGGGTACTTTTAAACCCCCCATTCACCCCTCTTTGAAGGTTTTCGAAGAATTGGTGGAGATGGACTTAAGAAAACAATATTCAAGTAATGTACCAGTCCCACCTGACAACATTGATTTTGATTTGTACCAACTAGTTAACTTCCTTAAACTTGAGGGGGTTAGAGTGATGAAACCAGACAAAGGTGGGGGGGTGGTTTTGATGTATGATTGGGCTTATGAATCCCAAATGCACAATATGTTGCAGGATATAGACCAGTATGAGGTAGTTTCCAGAAATGAGGTTAACATTGCCTACTCCAAGATTAAATTTGCATTATTTGATCATTTAATGCAAGGGGCCATTAATGAGAAGTTGTATAATTATTTGTACGTAGACAAGCCTAAGATTCCGGTGATTTTTGGAATACCAAAGGTTCACAAGGGATTAGACCCCCTGAAATTTAGGCCTATAGTATCTGGTTCAGGTGGTATTACGGAACCACTGGGCAAATTTATAGACCAGACTGTTAAGAAATTTGTGTCATCCTTGAAGCATATTTGTAAAGATTCCTGGGAATTTCTCAAAGGTATAGAAAGAGATTTGTATAACCCGGCCTGTCTGATGGCAACTATAGATATTGTGGAGTTATTTCCCAGCATTCCGCATTCTGTTGGCCTGGAGTGGTTTAACGAGATTTTAGCCACGCAATCTGGTTTAGGGTCTAACACAGTTATGTTGCTAGTTGAATTTATGGAGATTGTTCTTCAAAACAACTGTATTTACTTTAATGTAGAGATGTTTAGACAAGAAAAGGGGGTGGCAATGGGTACCCCCTGTGCCACGGTATATGCAAACATAGTTTTGCATTATTGGGAAAACAAATTCATATTTCAAACTGACTGGGCCAAGTATATTATTCACTACAAACGTTTTTTGGATGACATATGTATACTTTGGAATGGTGATTTAGATGATTTCAAGGAATTTATGGCATATATTAACACATCCACGCAATTCCTTTCTTTTACATACAATGTAAGTAATGACAATCTTAGTTACTTGGATTTAACACTATTTAAAGATTATGTTAAGGGTTGTTTTCAATCCAAGATTTACAGAAAGGCCACTTTTTCAAACTCTTACCTGCATTTTGAAAGTGGCCACCCTTTTTACCAGAAGAAGGGAATAATAAAAGGACAATTCATCCTGGCCTCTAGAATGTCCAGTAGTGATGAGTTATTTTTTAAGGAAATAAGTTTTTTAAAAAAACTTTTTCTGGAAAGGGGTTACCCGTCATGTTTGGTAAATAAAAAGGCAAAAGAAGTAACGTCTAACAGGGAGCTCAAGTATTTTCCATTATTGGGTATTGGCCAGCAGATGGTTGAGCAAAAAGAGCAAAAAGAACAAGAAGAAAAGTATGATTCACACAACACTTTTATATACACATTTACTAGGGAATCTGAGCAGGTAGAACAAACTGTTTTGAAATATTGGCCGATTTTAACTTTGCAAGAAGACACACAAAGCATAGTATCCACAAAGCCTAGTTTTGTAAGGAGGAGGGATACTAATTTGAAGGGTTTGTTTGAAAGTAAAAATTGCCATAAGAGTTGTGCTCATTCTGTTTCCAAGTTAGGCACGTACAAATGTGGAGCCTGTAATCAATGCCCTTTCATCTTTAATGACAGTAGTTTATACATTCCCACAAGGAATTTTAAGGTTAAGGCAACTGGTTATTATAACTGTAGGACTAGAGGAGTTGTTTACTTCGGGATATGTACTCAATGCTGTAGTTTCTACGTGGGAAAAACTGAAAGGCTTCTAAGACGTAGCATATACGAGCATTTATATGAGGTCTCTAAAAAGAAGGATACCAATGCCTTCTACAAGCATTTGACTTTATGTCCTAGTATGCAGCTTAAGTTTTTAGTTTTGGAACAAGTTGTGCAGGATCAGAGAGGGGGTGACTGGGAAACACTCCTTGAGTACAAAGAACTTATGTGGCAATTAAAACTTAATGCCTCAAAATCTCCTGGACTCAATGATAACGTTAGCATTACCAGTGTTCTTAAACTAAGAAGAGCCAGACTATAAGCCAAGCACACACTGATTATTTATATATTTTAAAGGAATTGGGCATGTTATGGTCTTGAGGCTAATGTTCAACGTTTATATGCATTTAGTAGGGCTATGTATTGGTTACACTTATTTATTTGGTAGCTACAGAAAATTATATTAACTCAATGAAATGTGGTTTCCTGATTTATATAAAAAACTTTTCAAAATGTTTTCAACATTAGTATTAGTTTTTGTAGATTCAATGTGATGTATAGTTCTTTAAGAAAAATGCCACTAAATTGAAGTGCTTTATTTAATTGATTGATTAGAAATCATGTGATCTATTGTAAGAATATATTAAAACACTGTTTTTAACTTTGTTTATCTTGACAAAGCCTGGTAGGAACCAGGCGAAAATTGCATTTTGCCTTTATTAAAGTTCGCATATCAGAAGTACTACCGCTGTTTGATGTTCCTTTGCCTTTGGAATTACTTTTGTCTTGAGTCTTACTTACATCATCTAATGGGGAAATAAACAATAAAAAATGCTAGTTCCTTTTAATTTGAGTCTAGATGCCAATAGACTAGGCACTGCCCAATATTCTGATTTGAAAAAAGTGCTGGTGGAGAACTGAGCTGTCCCATTGTCAAGTAATAATTAATTACATGTTAAATAACTGAATATTAAATAGAAACATACGCGGGCACTGTACCCAGTTTTTTTTTTTTTGTTTGTTTGTTTTTTTTTAATTTGTTAACAAGGACGGAGAACTGATCCCTGTGAATCATTTTCAAACTGTCTGGGAGTACGTACTCAGAAAGTGAATGTATCTACATTATTGTATGTGAGCGCACTGCTCTGTTTTTATGAGGTATATTTCAAAATATTGCAAGATAGAAAGAGAATGTTAAACATGAGAATGGAACATATCCCAGCCATTCTCAAAGTGTTACTGAACCAGTATGATTGTACTTTTAAGCCAATATAAACCAGTCCCAACAATGTCACTCTTTACAGCCTTTTGTCACATGCTATGTATGTTGCTTCTGCAGGTCAAATGTCTACTAGTTTCATAAGTAAGCAATAAGTACATTCTCAGTGTGCAAGTCCTTCTCCCTCCTGCTCTTCAACAAGTGATATTGTGACTAAATTGAGAATAACTTACAAAACCTACTTGCTACCAAAATACCATTTTAAATTTCAATGCCACAAAAGTGTCCTGTGTTGTTCACAGCCACATACCAAACATATATTAAAATGTAGCTCATCATTCTGTATGAGATTAAGCTTCTCATCCTGGAAACAGTTGTTACATGCTTCTTATAAACTGTGGGCATTAGTTAATTATGGTGTAGCGTTATATTCCCTCCCAGCTACTTAACACATGAGATACAATAATCATGTTTGTAATGGTTGTTTGTACCAAGCTATGACAAGTTCAAATAGAATAAACACAAGACCTCACCATCTATTTTGAGTTTCCTTTACAGTGTGCTACATAAACTTGACTTCTGATGGATTTCTAAGTGAATAGGTACCTAGTCTTTCTTTTTAAAGTATGAATAAGAGACAATGATCACTAATTACACATGATTTCATTGCTACTTTTTGGTTACTAAATAATTCCTTAATTAGGCCCTGTTGACCAGTTTCCAACAGTCTTTCTGATGATATTATTTTTAACATAAAAGCACATTCTTTGATGGAATGTAAGGACCATTTGGCTTACCTATTCTGCTAGATTTCTTACCTTCTGGATAAGCTGCAAGTCATACAAAGCAAAGAGCTCATGTTTTTTTACTGTCCATCTGGCATAAGATTTATTCTATGTATAA
The DNA here is from genome assembly GCF_019279795.1 of Protopterus annectens. Classification (NCBI taxonomy): domain Eukaryota; kingdom Metazoa; phylum Chordata; order Ceratodontiformes; family Protopteridae; genus Protopterus; species Protopterus annectens. Next base: position 739,022,764 of record NC_056735.1, on the reverse strand, counting down.
TCCAAGCAGTATTGCATTCTGTCATTAGTTTTAATGCTACCTTTACAGACATGTGGAACACACATTTCCAGTATTAGAAGTGAGCCATACTCTTACTTTGTGATCCTGGCACTTTCCACTCAGACAGAAACTGCTGCATATGTAACCTTTCATCAGTATGCAATGTGACTACGGCATGACATTATGAGGAGCAATACTGTTCATGTACATCTTATAGTCTTACAAAAAAACTGTCACAGATTCCTTATGAGACAGCTTCCAGGTCACTGCCTGTGACAGACAGCTGTCTGATGCAGTCTTTTAAAGAGCTTTTAATTGCAGACAGCTTCACAAATAACATTTAAAAAAATAATAATAATAGCATCAGAGCATTACATGGCTGCTAGGCAGAATGAATTACATTTGGCATTACATTGTATTACAGCTGGACAAGTAAATATACTGCAGGGAGAGGATCATTAAGAACAGTAACGACAATACTGTTTTTTTGTTGTTTATTGTTATTTCTGCATATTTGTCAGTGAAAGCTCAGCTGTGTAGCACTACAGGCTTTAACTTCCAATCTTTTCAATACTAAGCAGGACTACATCACAGGGTAGTAAGTAATCTACCAGTCAGCATAGATGAAATATTTAGCTGTAGTCCTTTCTGAATTTGTGATTTCTGTTTTTGTCAGTAAACCACTACTGTTCAAGCATTAGGCTATACTGCCTTCACAACAGGCCTAGAAGTCAAACTTGATTTAAAAATACCTCACCTTGATCGTGTCCTTTATAAAAGCTCTTTTAATCAACATGTGGCATTCCATTACTCCTCAGTGGAGTCAGAGATATAAATCTAATCTGAACTAGGTGCACTATGTTAAGTACTTTACAGGCTAAAGCATGCACATCACATATATATCTCTGAATTGAAGGGCTTGACAGAACAGTCTGATGTCTGAATTGCTGAAGGGCTTCATTTCCACTCTTAATAGAAGATTCTAGAACCAGTATGAGGAATAAAATAAATCAAACACTGCTGTCCTACACTATCTTCATCCATCATGTTGATACATATGCAGTATGCAGAGTCGGCATACAAACACCATCCATTTTGTGTCCTTCATTACCATAATATATATAAAACATCTGATAGCAATGCCCTGCACATTCATGAAATATTACTGTCTCAAAGCTAAGCAAGCTAATAAAGTCTGCTTCATCCTTTTGTCACGTGTCTTTTAGAGCTCTTAATTCTTCTACAATGCTTCCCCTGTACATCTCTGTGTATGTGTATATAAATATATATATATTTATGCACCTTGTCATGAGATACTATTAAAGAATTGTGTACTTTTTTCATTTTTACATAGTGAATTTTTCATCCTTAAGGTCTGCAGTAATATTGCCACCCCTACCCCAACAACTACAAATGCCCCGTTTCGTACTGATACAAGGTTCACGTTATTATTTTCTGCAGGTTTTTGGTTATACATTTTAATAAGTCTAATATTTTAATATATATATATATATATATATATAGAGAGAGAGAGAGAGAGAGATGTACAGACACTCACACACACACAGGAGGGGGAGCATTATCTTTCTGCTCTTATAGAAAATCTAAAATATAGCAGACAGACTTTTCAGTTATGTGATGGTTTCCACTGCCTACTCCATCTCAAAAAAATCTCATGTAACATAAATCTACATTGTTTTGTATTTAATGCACTAATAAATAAAAAAATGTCATCTTGGCTACATCCATGGGAACTTACTAGCTAGAGCTGCTAACAGCTTCCAAATAGAAGGGATTCAAATACATGTGATACAAGCTTACAGCAGGTTTGGTTATTCACTTCACTTTTACACCACTGACGCAGAAAATCTGTCTTCTTTTAAACTGCCTTCTGAGTTTTTTATTTTGAAACATGATTTAATTCTGCATGGTTTTAATATATTCCTGTTGATTTTCTATTTTACAATCATTCCTATTGCTGTGGTTGATGGTATATTTTGTCAGGCTGCTATCTGTACTTACATGGTACCTATGCATATCATTTCTGCACACCCTCTGCTCTTAACATAGCAGTCACGCATTTCATTTTCCTTATTCACTGTCTCTCTCTCTCTCTCTCTCTGTATCATCATTTCTCTATCTTTCTCACTCAACGTTTTCCTTCTATTTCCTCAGTACTCTCAGGAAAAGTTCTTATTTTAGGCGTTCCAGCTCCTCATGTAAAGTCATTGTACTAGCAGAGGTAGCAAACAAGGAGTGTTATGTGTAATATGTTGCAAACAGCTGGAGATTATGTTTTGTACAGACCATACTTCTTGTTCAAGGATAAATAAATGTATCATTAAAACAATGCATCCATATGTTAGAAAAACATATATTGTCTGCAACCTAAGATAGTCCTCTTTTGCAGTGAGTTTTGTCTATTAAAAAGTAAACTACAACTCCACTTTTCTTCCTGTTCCTAAACACAAATTCAGTTGAATATCTTAAACTGAGATTGTTTTGTTAGAACTGTGTAATGCATAACAAATCATTACTGCATAATATTAGATTTAGGAATCCTGTGCTCTGTATATTAAATTTATATTTTAATTACTGAGTGATAGCTGTGTCTTCTAATAACCACATGAATGCAGTTATGATGAGGGTGGGAACTGTGTATTTTGACTACATAGAAGTATTCTGCCATACATTGGATATGGTCTGTCTATAGCGTGGTTTAGGCTCTGTTCTTTGTCTGCGGATTTGTAGATGCTGAATGCTAACTTGCAGTGGTCATGAACTGGAGCAGTATAGTGGGGAAGAAGAGAGGCAGCATACAGTATCCAAGCTTTGCTGTAAAAAGTAAAGCTGAGTGGTTATAGTGGTTTCACGTATGGCTATTGTTTCCTCATTCTGCTGAATGAATGTGTACATTTTATTTAAGCATGGTGTATAAAGCATCAAGCAGGATACACATGAGGGGGAAGCAAACTAGAGCTCATTTACATCATGATCAAGCAGAATGTTTTGCATCACAATTATTTTTACACCATGACTTGTATGGTGGATGCTATATCATAGTCATGTAGTTATTTTCATGCTCGTGTCACTCTCTCAGGACAGAACGTACCATATCATTGTGACTTACAGCACAGTATGCTCTCATGGAGTATAATTACTGATGTAATTAGGCTCTCTAGGCATTATTTGCAAGTGCAATGTTAACAGACTGGCCTTTCTACAATTGTAAATCCGCCACTGTTCCTGTGTGGTTTACTACACTGACCACCTCATTGAAACAGTTAATGACTTTCATCTTTGTAGACGGGGAAACTTTACATAATCACTAAAAATTGAAGTGAAAGCAGTCAGATACTGACAGGATTTCCATAGTAAGATAATTTATTTAATTGTTTAAAAAAATTATGAGCCATATACTGTAAAGTTTAGTACAACCCACTTCCTATGTAAATATTTACCTGTGGTACAAAAAGTTCAGTTTTATTTTAACTGGACTATTTTAACTGGACAATGAAACTGCTGCACACAAGATGTGATGACAGGAATTCCATTCCACTGTAAGGAAATTAACTTTTTTTTTACCTTTTTGACAACATTGTCTATGCATTTTAAGAAATAGTTCTATTACAACAGCACACAATTCTTATGACCTTTAGGTAACTAAAATTGTCTATCAAGTATTCAAACATAAGTACACATTTAAGTGTGAATGCTCAGTTTGTGTTCCTTATCAATAAGACAAGTGCTGGTCATACTGTATTGTTTCCTACTATATACAAGGTGAGAGCAATAGATATGTGCATATTCTATGTAATGAACCATTAAGGACAATGCAGCAGCTGTGCAGATATTGTGCAACACTGTAGACATACAGGATAATTTAGTATATTAATGCAATAATCAAACATACACCATTGTTTAAAAAGTATTACCAAGTATTATTATGGTGAAGTTATATGTAGCAAAGCTACTGTGACAAGATGGCATCTACTTGTATCACGTGACCTGTTACTATCCCATGTGTTGATTGCCTTTTTTGTGTATAACATATGGGTTTGTCTCTTTAAATATTTCACATCCTTAGTCCTCTTCTCAATGGTTTATATGAACCATATGGTCTGCCATAGTGTATAGTATTGCATAGTCTAAAATTAAAGTTGATGGAGTTGGTAACATGTTTATTTGTGTCAAGTTATATTTCATTATTTTGAATTCTAGAGGCCATATTCCAAAACAGTTGCTCTTGGTGTAATTCTGCCCTGATTCTGAAAGACCTGCTCTCAAGTGTAACTGACTTATTTCGTTGTAAGGCCCATCTATAAACAGGCTTACTACTGGGACCAGATTCCAAAACACCTGCTCTCAGTGCAAGTGGTCACTTACACTGAGAGCAAGTATTTTGTAATCAGGGCCCAGTTGTTACAATGTATCATAAACAAAGCAGGACAAGGAATTTCATCTTTTTTAATGGGATGTACAGCTAGATCCTTCAGAAAAATCTATCTCTTTAGGACAATTTATTTGAGAACTTCAAATTATGGGTCCAAAAGTATATTGTGAGTCTAAAATTTTAGTTTTTTTTCCCTCATTGTAAGCAGAATACCCAAGAAACATGAAAAGGTATAGTGTCCTAAATTTCTACATGTTGCAGAAGAAGCCATTTATGTTTATAATATATTTGAGGTTTGACAGTGAGAGAAGGAGAAAATGTGTTGCACAATGAGGAAAAAAAACTTTCAGATTTACCATGAGCTGCAAAAAATATTTATGTAGTTAAAATTGGTTCTTCGCAAAGGCACAAGTTTTCCACAGAAAGCTCTGATGCTTTTGTTAACTTACCAAAATAAAGTTTAAGTTCCATGATTCATTAGTAAGAGACAAAATCTTGTACCGTAAACAGAAATTATCAAGCAAAAGGCAGATTGCTGTGTAAAGCAGATTTAATATTAAATAAAATGAATGATATCTATAGAATGATGAATCCATTTTTTCAGTTAATAGCTTAAATAATAATTAGAAATGTTAGAAAAGTTACATAGGAGAATGGAAAAGAAAAAAAAAGTAAAACTAGAGCAAATCTGAAAGTCATGAGAAAATTGAAATGCATGAAAATATATTCTTGATAAAGTCTACAAATTATGAGGACATAAGAAGTGTTTTACATTTAGCATGAATAAACTGCAGTAAATGAAATAATTTTGCTAGCATATGCAAATTTTAGAAATACATTATGTGAGGTTGAGAAAAGCTATGAAAATAATTTAACGTGGGCACAATCAGTATGGAAAAATAAATACTGTGCTAGGATGGGCATAGAAACTCAAACTAAATGATGATAGTGTGGTATGTAAACTTGGCCATCAAGTGCTACGTTCAATAAATGTTTAAACATCTGAAGCACTTAAACTGCAAGACAGTTAATTGAAATTCTGTTTGTACACATTGCATAATTATTGATGTCATCAAATGTTGCCACTGGATCTAAAATTTCTGAATTGAGACTGACAAAAAATATAAGATTTGGTCACTCTCAGATAATAATTGCTGCTGCTATAGAAATAAGGAATAGATCAGTAAAAAATATAGACATCCCCCATGTAAGCATATTCTCTCTCTCTCTCTCTAGTTGTGAAATAACAACTGAACATTTAAACTTTTTAGCAAGCTACTAATGCGCATATTTGCAAGAATGCCACTGTTAGTCATAAATTGATATGACTTTTACTCTACATATGTCACTGTATTCAGTGTTACTTTAATTATCTTTTTCTATACATTTCCTAATTTTTCTCATGGTTTTTCCTTGTTGTGCTCATTACTGAATTCAGGTCACAGGGGCCTGCCAGTCTGTTGACCAGTCTACCTACCCAATTAGCAAACAAACAAACAAACAAATACGTTTTTATAATGTGACATCAGATGAATATACTGCTTTGTGTGAACTAAAAGATATGTACTCTGTGGAAATAAGACCAGCTGACAAAGGGGGAGATATTATTGTTCTAGATAGGGAACTGTATGTTAAACAAATGAAAAAAATTATTAGATGATAGTAATACATGTCTGTGTGTGTCTAGGAACACAGTAACAGGAGTGATGGAGAAAGTGTCATTTCTTATTTTTGATTTATTGTTAACAGGTATGATTTCGGAGAGCCTATTCAATTTTATTTTAATGTTGAGCACTCCCTTATCCCCACTATGTATGGACTACCTAAAAATTCGCAAACATGGTAAAGTTCCACCCACGCGTCAGATAGTTTACAGCAAAGGCTGGATAACAGAACCCTTATCTATCTCTGTAGAGGAGATCTTAATTCATTATTAGAAAGTTGTGAAACAGTATTAAAGGATACAAAAACATTCCTACAAAGATTATATGCCAAAACTGTGAGTTTGAACAATGAATATTTCTTTGTAACATTAGATATTGAATCCCTATTCACAGTGATCCCAAATGGATGTTCGAGAATTTAGAGAATTCTTGAATGAAAGACATTTTGACAATAACAAAGCTAAGTTATTATGTACATTATTGGAAATAATTCTGGAAAATAATGCTTTTGTTTTTGGAAATTAGTTTTTCCTTCAGAAGGTTGGCATAGCAATGGGCACAGCATGTGCGAATAGCTATGCCAGCCTATCCTTAGTGCAGTGAAAAACTACCAATGAATTACATAACAATGACTATAGTAAATACATAGTATGGTATGTGCACTTTGTGGATAACGTGTTTTAATTGTGACAAGGTTCGGAAGACATCTTAAGGGAATTCATTTAATATTTACATGCAACTACTAGTTTTCTTAGGTTTACCATCAAATATTCATCAGAACAGATAGAATTTATTGATGTAAAGGTTAGAAAGATAGAAGTGAGGGATATAAAAACTAGTCTTTATAGAAAGCCAATAAGGAAAAATAATTTATTACATAATGAAAGCATGCACCCTAGGCATGTCATATGTAATGTTATGAAAGAACAGTTTTATGCAGTTATAAGATTATATAATAATGACACACAGCTTGAATCAGCAGTATTATCGCTTAAACGTGAATTTTGTTAGTAGGGGCTACAAGGAGAAGGATATAGACACGTGTATTACTAATGCATGGAAAGTGAGACAGGGTAAATGTAAACCATATTATACTGATGGGGATATAGCTGTAGTCGAAGTAGACAGGACTACTAGTGACAACACTCTTAAGGTACCACTTCATATTCCAGTGATATTAATAACGTTTGTAATATCATAAAGAAGAAATAGAATATTCTTTCTACTACTGATGAATTGAAAGATGTAGTAGATGAAGTACCAGATTTTTCATTTAAGATTAATAGGTCCCTAAAGAGGCATCTGTGCTATAAATCCAGCAGTAATACCAACATAGTGGTATCAGCTAGGAAAGGAACATATGCTTGTAAGAATTGTGCAGCATGCAGTTATTTATATATATGTGTATATATATATATATATATATATATATATATATATATATATATATATATATATATATATATATACAGGAGCACACTTTTTACACCCTTATGCAGCTTTTAAAATTTATTTAAATTTTTATGCCGATTATAAAACTAAAAATGTTGTGTATTTTATTTTCTGTAGTGCATGTTATGTTTTATACATAGGAAAAACCAACCTTTCCTTAAAGGAAAGAATACAGGAGCATTACAGAGATATTAAAATGCTAAAGAGACAAATGCATTGGCACAATATGTTGCTAAGGAAGGTGGGGGACATATTTTTAAATTTTTGTTCTAGAAATTATAGCAGAAGGAATAACGGGGTGACATAAAAATGTTATAGAGATAGCAGAACAAAAATGGATTCTGTTTTTTAATGCTGACAAATCACCTGGATTAAATGGTATGTTGTCATTAAAACCATTTTTGAAAGCTAGACCACTTAAGCTCTGAATACCAGATTGTATATCATAGTTTATATAATATTAGGTAGATATACATTGTATGCAGGGTTTTATATATATAAGATTTTTATCAATGTATTTCTATATAAGCATTTCTATTGCTATTACATATATTACTTATATTGAGATTTGATAGTAGTTTTTATTCAAAACAGTGTAAGAAACTTCTCTGTGTGGAAGATTTTCAGTCCATATATTTCTAGTTAATCACTGTATATTAATCAGATCAGACAATAGTAGTAGAAGTAGCGAACGTAAACTAGTCTTAAGTCAAAACAAAACAAAAAGTAATAATAGAAAATATATAATTGTACAGCATTACTAAGTATTCAAAAGTAATCCAAGCAAGGCAGGCAGTCTGTTTCCAGTTGAAAATCCTTTATTAAGTCCTTTATTAAGTACACTTTATTAAGAAATGAAGCATATATGTTGTGTCATTTGTACTTCCCAGAGAAGATCTGTTTATAGGTAAATTGGAAGTTTTCTGAGTTATATCAAATACCCATTACAGAAAATGAGGTTAAAATGCTTCAGAAATATACACAGGAAGCTACAGAAATGTAGATCTACAGAGCAGAGTCATAAATCTCTGAGTTTGATCCAAACTATCTGGGAGTATTTAATGACTTGGGTGTTAGAGCAGCCAGTGAATGAGAGGAGAGTGAATACCTAATGCTGTCTTGTCCATCCTAGGGTGGAGAAGAAGACTTTGCCACTGCACTACTAGCTCCTAGCAGAGGCAGGAGTCTCAGAATACAGCATAACAGTTATGTCCACCAAGATATGTATAAGCACAGAAGCTGCAATCAGTAAAAATGCAACAGCCATCATGGCAGCACTGTGAGAGTTAATGTATATCAAGCTAGCCTGGAACAGCTATGTAGGCCAAGGGAAACAACAAGCACCTTCCATGGAAGCACGCATGATACTCTTCTATCACATAGGTATTTTCTCAGTCCAGTCACCTAAGGCATAGGTTCTGTGAGGTAAAAATCTACTAGAGGAGTCCCACTGGGTGATATGGGGTCCAATAGCTTAGGTGTCACATTAATTAATTTATTTATTTATTTTACATTTGTTTACCGGGGAGGTCCGACTGGACAGAGCAGTCCGTTTTCAGTGGAGGCCTGGGGAGAAAAGCTCCAGAACAATTGTTAACATACTATACATAAGATATTTTCATGAGCATTGTGGTTTACACATTCAGTTATAAAAATATAGCAGATAATAACATGATTGCATAAGATATTTACATAAGCATAGTGGTTTAGACATACAATTAAAAGTATATCCGATAGTAACATATGATTGTTGTTCATACAGTATATTTAGTAGAGATAACCTTGAAGATGTACTGAAGATAAGAGAAGAATGGAAAAACTAAAAAAGGAGGAGAATATAGACGAGTTCATATGAGGTGCATTGACATTTTAAGGGAAAGCTTCTCAGCTTAGTCTAGGGGAGAGTTAGTGGGTATAGATGGGGCAGTGGGGAGTAGGTGACAGTGAGTTGGTAAGTAACGTGTGATAATATATAGTGCATCTGTAGGAGTTTTAAAGAGGTTGGATAGTGGGTAGGGGAAAGGAGTTAGAATATGTCAGCCAGATGCTAGGCAGTTACAGGTAACATGTGATAATATATAGTGCATCTGTAGGAGTTTTAAAGAGGTTGGATAGTGGGTAGGGGAAAGGAGTTAGAATATGTCAGCCAGGTGCTAGGCAGTTACAAGTAACGTGTGATAATATATAGTGCATCTCTGGGAGTTTTAAAGAGGAGGTTGGATAGTGGGCAGGGGAAAGGAGTTAGAATATGTCAGCCAGGTGCTAGGCAGTTACAAGTAACGTGTGATAATATATAGTGCATCTGTAGGAGTTTTAAAGAGGTTGGATAGTGGGTAGGGGAAAGGAGTTAGAATATGTCAGCCAGGTGGAGGTTGGATAGTGGGTAGGGGAAAGGAGTTGGAATATGTCAACCAGGTGTTAGGCAGTTGCATGTCCAGGAGTTGTTTAGGTGGGAAATAAGCTGTTTTTTTGAAGATGGTTTTATTAGATTGCACCCTGATTTGTAGTGGTAGAGAGTTCCAAGTCTTGGCAATGTTGCTAGAATACAGGGAGTCACCAGAGCTGTAATGGCTTTTGGAGATTGTGATTAGTGCCTTGTTAGTAGATCTAAGTTCTCGGTTATTGGAGTAGTGGGTGATCAGGTCTTGTAAGGCTGAAGTTTTGTCAGGCTGGTACAGTATTTGGTGAACTAGAAGAAGTTGGTTTAGAGCTGAGGTGTTAGGGAGTTCCAGTCAGGAAAGCTGTTTTGGGCCTGACAGTGGTGGGTGCAGTAGGAGGAGTTTGTGGTGAATTTTACTATTTTGTTGTAGCATACTGATACCTTGTTTAAATCACTCTTGTTTAGATTAATTAGGACAGGAGAAGCATACAGTAAGGTAGACAGAAGATGGGCATGAGCTAGGGTAACTTTACTGTTGCTGGTTAGGAAGTTTTTACATTTGTAAAGAGTACCTAGTTTTTTTGTTGATTTTGATTATTGTATGAGCTATGTGTTTGTCATAGATGGTTTTAGTGAGGATCTGCCTTGGTGGAGCAAGTTGGTTGAGAAGGCCTAAGAAGATAGTGTTGAAATACTCTCCTGCTTCATCTACAGGAAGTGTTAAAAGAGGGGACCAGTTTAGAGTATTTAAGGGCTGTATTAATGTTGTCAGCCCTGAAGTTTTTAGTGTATCTGATGTGTTTAAGAGAGCTAGTTCTAGTGAGTTTAGTTTGGTCTCTGATGAAGGTTGGGAGGTGATCGCTTAGAGTGTCGGGTAGTATACTGAAATTATGGGTGGAAGATGGGTGATTGGTGAGAATCCAGTCTAGTACTGATTCTTTTTTTGAGGTTTTGTCTACCCTAGTAAGGGTTTGTATAAGCTGTGAGATTTCATAAAGGTTAATATGATTGAGGGGTGGGGTGATTTAAGTGAGGTCCAATCAATATTGAAGTTACTTAGTATAATGGTCTCATGGGGGAGGGTTTCTGATGTCCATTGGAGAAGAGATTCTATGGTTTTGATGTTCTCTCCTAGAGGGATATAGGATCCTAAGATATTTAGCTGTTTTTGAGTATTTAGTCTTACCTTAGCAAGTAGGATCTCTGCATTACTAAATGCAGGGATTTCTATGTAAAATAGTTCAATATTGACGTTGTTCTGATATAGGAGAATGAATGGGTGAATAGGTGGCAGGGACTAAATTATCAGCAAGCATGAGGGGGAGATAAAAAAAATTCTTAAAGACTTTGCAACAAAAGATTGGCTGCAATAAAAGACTGACAACAGGAAGGACATACAGCCTTACTTTTCACCTAAAGAAGATATTAGTTGCATGCAATGTTTACTGCTTAAAGCAGATAAACAGATAGTACCTGTCTGTCAAGGAAAGCAATGCTGGAAGGAATAGTTGTGTATAAAGAAAATGACATCTTTGTACACCCTGTGTCAGGTAGGGAGTATAAACCTAGACTACATGCAGACTGCAGAACTAAAAATGCGGTGTATTTAGCTGAGTGTATATCATGCCAAGCATTTTATTTTGGGAAGAATAACAGAATGTTAAAACAATGTATATTGCAACATATGAGTGACATCAGATTATGTTACACAGACATATATATGCTGATACATATATATATATATATATATATATATATATATATATATATATATATATAGATTAGATATAGATATAAATATACAGACATATATGTAGCTACACATACACACACAGAGATATGTATAGGATGATACATATGTAGAAGGTGCACACAATACAGAACAGCCACTATGCCTACAGTTGCCACCTGACCAACTGGACACTGTATGAGCCACCCATACAAATGACAATTGTTGCCTGCAACATATACCCACAGAGAGGTCAAAGGATATAACACCACACACAGGTATGCATACATGTGAAAGCTTTATTTGTGTACTATTGCAGTTGTATATGCCATGTCATATAGCTGTTTAGACTCTGACATACATATAAACAGAGTAATGCAACTGTGAAACAGTTATATTAATACAGTAGTCTGGAAATTTTGACATATGTTGCTGTCCAGGCTGAGGCCTTCAAGTAGTACAATAGTAAAGACAGACTGGGCTACAGGATAACACTCAATCAACAGTAAGTAATGCAGATGTATAGTCCAGCAGCCTCTAACTACACTCTGTACACAATCCCTAGGGGTAAAGACCTCAGTTGACACAATGGGATGTATCTGTTACATAACAAGGCATAAATGACACCATCACAAACACACTGACAAATAGAACAGTCTGTATGGCAGGAAGCAGTAGGCCTGCATTTACCCAAGGTGAATTGTGTGGTAATGTACATCCAGATACCTTAAGGCAGCTTACCCCTGATACCCCCACATGTTCTAATAGCCTAGGTTAGTTATGGTGCATCCCCCATAGACTGAATAATACAGGGCTGTATACCACTGTTACATACACTGACCTCTGGAGTGCATAAGGGCACACATGTATTGTGTAGATGAAGCCCACACATATATGGACCCAACCCCACAATATGTGTGGAGGCCACAACAGCAGTGGACTGATGGCAGGAATGGCAGCATGACATACTCACAGCCCACAACATAACACCCCCTGACAGCATGTCATATGTACAAAGCCTGGTATGTAGGTGAAGGGCAGAGGCTGGAACACAGGGCCATATGTGAAATACTGTTGTCATACACTAAGCAAGTCGCTGGTGTTACAGGATAGTCTGCAACATACCCTTAGTCAGGAATATGAAGTTAGAAACAGACATGGATGTAGCCATGTACTGATAGCACTCAACACACACACTGCCAGTGATATTTCTGACACAAGACCTGTGTGGTGGACAGACAAAACATAATAGGCACACCTCTGACCATAAAGTAGATAGGCCTACAGTTGAGAGCTCTGCAGACAGACTGCATTCCAAGTTAAACTAGTATGTACGAACTCTCCACCAAGACAGCAAACACGGATGGTAACTCTCACCGCTACAGAGACCAGTCTTACACCAACGGACTGAAAACAATCTTTTATTCAGCACCAAGTTCTAAAATAACACAATGCACCACTTCCAATACCCTCTTATAGTCACACTAATTAATTAATTGGTGTTTCAATTACATCTAATTGATATTTATACATATAAAATAAAAAAAAATATATGTAAATAAAATATATAATATATATATATATATAAAAAAAAAAGATTACCCTAGGTAGTTTAAAACACATTATGCAACTACTAGGAATAAATAATATAATAATATATAAATATATATACACACACATTCTATAAATATTAAAAAAAAAATTTGTTTAATTAAAAACATCACTTTATCCATCAAGAAAGGTGCACTTGTATGAGTGGGCCAAACCAATAGCAGTACGAGGAGGGGGGGAGATGGAGAGTTTTTAAAGAAAAAAAAAGTACATATAAATTCCATCATCCACAGATGTAGATAAAAATTTTGGAAAAGGAAAAAGAAAAAGAAGAGAAGAGTGTAAAATAATCTAATAAAGGAGATAATTTAACCAAAAAGAGAGAGGGTATTGTATGAGATCAGAAACAACAACAAAGAAATAAGAATAAATGAAGTCTTGGGTGGGGTTATTTATTTATATGGACTGTATCTTATTGATAGCAAAATATACACATTTTATGGGATGGGGATAGATACAGGATAGTGTCTAGAATTACAAATTTTATAAAGGGAAGGACATTATGATATTAAAGTATATAGGAAAAACCTAATTTATATATCTTCCTACTTACACTATACTAGTGCACATCCTAAAACATTGCAAGAAAAGCACATCCAAACATTGCCTAGGACATATTGTTATGACAAGTAATGAACAGGACTCCGAAGGTGAATGTGTGGAGTTATTGGAAAAAATGAATTGGATTTATTGCCAAAATGTGACTTAAGAGAGAAAATAAAAATAGAGGTAATAGAAGGAAGGATGTTGAGGTTTCAGCCTATATAATAAGGGTTTGAAAGTAATATGAATAAATAAGTGGTTTGAACTATTAGGAAAAATAGTAATAGGAATGATAATTGATATTTATAGTCAAAATAATGATACTGAACATTATAATATAAATATCAAGCAGAATAAAATATTTTCAAAGAATATAAAAAATTTGTAAATACTTTCAGATATAGAAAAACATATTATTTTTAAAGAAAAAAATAATCTACAAAAATTCAAGGAATATGGGAAAAATTTTAGAAAAAAAAGAACAAGGTTAAAAACAAAAATAATAAGAAGGGCACATATAAAGAACAAAACATATAAGGTCATTAGCTCCAATGTAGTTGAGGATGGATAATTTATTATCTAAAAAGTAAAAATAAATATAATAAGGCACATAGCATTTAATATTTGACACATGGCATACAAGGGGCTTAGTTATTGTGAGGCAATTGTGTGGTCTTTTATTATTGGTAACCAGAGACTTTTAAAAACGGATTTATGAAATATACAGAATTTCAGTAAAGAAAGAGAGTAATTTATGAGACAAACATACAATAAAAACTTTGCAAACGATACAAATTTAAATAATTAATTGTTGAAATTATTCCAATAGATATTAGAGATATTAGAGGGGAGATTAGGGGGAGAATATAGGAGAATATGGTGGCATATGGCATTAAAATGCAGAAAAGTGGCCTGGTTTAAACGACACAAATCTATATTACCTCTCTATATAAATCTCTAAGAAATTAAGATTTATAAAAAGAGCAGCCATATGTAGATTTTATGGCTTGGAGTATTTCATACTTACATTATTTTATTTTATTATATTTGTGTTTTTTAAAATATGTTTTAAAAAATATTTTTATTTGATTTTATTAGCCTTTTATAATACTATTTATTTATATTTATGAATTCATTATGTTCTTCATAGTAACATATAAACTACTAACATCCCAACTAACTAATTGGATGGAAAGTGATGTTTTTTAAGTGATAAAAATATTTTTAAAAATATTTATAGAATGTGTGTACATATTTATACTTATATTTATTATTATATTATTTATTAGTATATGCCTACCTAGTTGTAAACTACCTTCTAGGGTACCTTTTCATATATATATCATATATATATATAATATATTTATATATATTTTTTATTATTTTTTTTGTATTTTAATATGGCCCAAAATATCATTGTGGATAAAAAAAAAACTAAATTTTGTTTTAAAACTTCAATTAGATGTAATTAGTAATTGGATTAATTAATTAGTGTGACCAATTGAGGGTATTGGAGAAAGTGCATTGTGTTATCTTGAAGTCTCTATGCGACCTAAAACGCAGTTTTATTATTAAAGCTCATGGTTTTTTTTTTTGAACTTGCTGAAAAAGATTTGTTTCAGTCCTGCTGGTGTAAGACTGGTCTCTGTAGCGGTGAGAGTTACCATCCGTGTTTGCTGTCTTGGTGGAGAGTTCGTAGTTGTCTTGGCAGTTCCTGTGGACGTAAACTAGTATGTACACACAAACCCTGTAACACTGCTGCTGTACAATGCATACAAGAACACTACTCACACTCTGTCTGTAGTTCTAGAACCCCCTACAAATATGTAGCTGGCCTGAGTGTGCAGGTTCTCTTGTAAGAGGTATTGCTACCTGCTGTCTGTAGACGACATCACCTGATCATGTGCATCACGTACAAAATCCATGCTGCAATCTATTCAAAGCAGCTTACTCCATTTACTGAGAGAGAGAGAGAGAGAAAAAAAACACATCTACCAAAATATGCAGAAGAGACATCATTCCCACAACAGGTATGTGAAGTATATATGCATGTAAATGACTATAGTACTTGGTCCATAATATGGGACAGATGATGTGGAATGATTTATATGTGCCATCAGGTGTTGTATTTGTAATGATGTTCAGCTGAATAACTGCTAAGGACAATAAAGTCTGTCCCTGTGGGTAGTGGGCCATACCCGTCAACCGTGCAGATCAGCACTGACTGATAAGATATAAGCCATCATAGTGTGTGTTGTGTAATGGGAGGCATGTATATTACTGTGGCCAATAGCTGGTGGTGCAAATAATGCCATAATGATGGACATGTGGGTTCCACAACCCACCTCTTGCAGGATACTCAGGTTAACCTGTATTGTAGCATGCAGGAATGCCGTAGGTGTGTAATAGGGTACCTGCAATCTGGCCCTACATATACCCCCCCCAATGTCAGGCTGTGTCCATATGTGGCAGCTCTCTGTGTTGTAGCAAGGCAGAACAGTGCAACTGTGCAGGAAAGTGTTGTGAGATTGTGGACCTGATGTCTGAATGTACCTCATATATAGGTATGCATATGTGTAAATAAATATATATATATATATATATATATATATATATATATATATATATATATATGCATGTATGTCCACAAATATACAGATACCCATGTGTACACATATATAAACACATATATACAACATTATATATATCTGCACATATATAGATATATACCTATATGCACATGTCTACATATATACAAACACATACACAAACATATATGTATGTAAATACATGTCCCCTATATTACCACCACAGTGCTGCATGCTATGTGCGAGGGAACAGCACACCTAGCAATACACACAGATATCTACAGCTTTCAGTGTGTGCAATATGGATGGGTATGTCACATGTGAACTCCTTGTTGGGACCACATTGCCCTTGTCTGTGAAGTATGAAATGGGAATATGGGGAAGTATGGCAGGTATAGTTGTGGAGGTGGTCAGGGTTGGTAGATATAGAGGACAGCCTACAGGGGTGGTATGTGACACATGTGGTTAGTAAACACCCTGGATGGTGTGTGCGGTCTGTGATGTGGATGCACCATGGGCCCCAATATGGACACAATGGGAACAAGCCTCCCACCCACTGCTACTCACAACAGCAGTCCATGTCCCGAAGGTGCCTGGCCTGGAGGCTGAGTAGGAGAAACTTGTGGGCCCTGTGAATGTGTACTGGGTGCATGAAGGTGATGTAGCACATCCCACATGTGTCTGTGGAGCCTGTTATTGAACAGACCCTGGACCTGACCTCGGGGGACAAGATCATGTCTGTGTGTGCCCCCTGGGGGGGAGCAACATCCCCTGAGTTGGTTCCACCTGAAGGT
Organism: Protopterus annectens; assembly: GCF_019279795.1. NCBI lineage: Eukaryota > Metazoa > Chordata > Ceratodontiformes > Protopteridae > Protopterus > Protopterus annectens. The sequence goes on along the minus strand of NC_056735.1, from coordinate 739,005,610 downwards.
ATTGCTGGACCAGTAGATAAGGAGGTCCCAGGGTGGGTCACACATGTTATGTGGCCTGGAAACATAGGCAGATGAGTTTGGAGAGATGGTTCTGCTGGCCAATAGTACATATACATGCTATTGTGTCACTGTTATAGAACATATTTCGGTTGTGATAGTCTACACAATCCCAGAACATGTCCAACAGCATGCATAGATAACCCCAATAACACAGAATGTCAGATATGAAGCAACCACATAGCAAGCATACCATAGGCATATATGGAACCATAGTGGCCTTGACAATGGAATGCAGGTGAATAGTCTGTAAGAGGCCAGCAATGATAGTGTCCACACAGGGAACATGGCTACAAACACATTGCACAGAGTGTGGTACGGTACAATATCTGCCCCACTGGTAGGTATGCTGTAGCCTTACCTACTGAGTTGTGTGTACAGTTTGTTGTCACTGATATGGTTGGGGGGTCACAGTGATGTGTATTAAGAACTGTGGTAACCTTGCTGCATGACTTGCTCACACCTGTGTCCATCTTTATGTCTTTCAGGCAAGATGTCCCATGGAAGGCTTCTAGTGTACTCAGCAGCTGAGAATGACATTGTGGTGAACCACCTCATACAGCACTACCCTCTCTTGTTTGGCCAGGCCGTCCATGATCAGCAGGAGCGGACAGCCCTGTGGAACAACCTAGTCCATAGGGTCAATGATGTCGGACTGCACAACCACAGATATTAGCAGATCCAGCATCATTGTTCTGACCTGCTTCGCAATGCCCGTCAGCATGCTACTGCAGTCTGGGGGATCACCTCGCCATGGGGGGCCATGCCATCTATCACCCCCCCCTGACATGTGTGGAGGAGCTCCTAGCCAGCCTCTTGTCAACTGCCTGTCTGCATAGCCACCAACCACCGGACACCTTTGTGGAGGTGGGTGCTACCCACACCAGCTGAGGAGCATGCAGTTAAGGCCACAGGGCACATCAGTAGACCACTATTGCATATACATCTGCATCTGTACAGGTAGATGATGCATATCTGACATGTTATAGATATAGTTTGTTGCTGCATAGTAGTGATAAACAGATGTGCATATGTGGTAGTATTGTGGACATGTACTGTTGATGTATTATAATGCTGCACCCACCCTGTAGCAATGCCACAGGTGTGGCCACTGACTTTGTATCTCTCACCCTCTTATGTAGGTCCCTCCAGTATACCACCAAGGCAGCAGCCTGTAGCTGGTGCGTATGGTTTATGTAGATGCTTGCCAGTACACCGGCATGTAATGGCTATGGTATATTCCATACACACATCTAACACACCGACCCAGAATGCATGCTGTACATGTGCACGTATTGATGCTGTTAAATGCATGGTGACCATGATGGGGTATTGGAAGGGTATGTCAGACACCTGCAAGATAACTAACATCCTGTCATTGCGGAATATGTCCACAAGGAGTAACATAATTGTGGGAGACATGACCTACAGTAGGGACATGTTTGGAACAACACCCACATACAGTGCAACACCAGTGTATATACCTGTAGGACAATGGCAACTGTTGCAAAGTTACACTATGGCATAAGGTACTACTGTGGTCCACATGCTCAGCTGGGACTAGGCTGTAGCATGTGGTGTTTAGTGTATGGGACACTGCAAAGTGACACACATGTGTAGGCCTTACTTGTCAAGCATCTGCAAAAAGGCTGAAGGTGTGGGGGGTGTCAGCATGACACACCAGTGCACTGCAGCAGGGATGCTAAGGATGCTAAGAATGGCTGTATCTGCACATAGTCAGGTTCAAGAATTGTGGCAGACATAACCCTACCCCCACAGCAAAAGTGATGGCAGTGTGTGAACACCAGGGGATGTGCACATGAGTAGACCTTGCAATCATTCAGATTAGGGGGATATGTGTAGGACAGACTTAAATACACTGGCAAATGCAGATGGCTCATGCTAGTATACCCCTGCCAGAAGTAGTGACTGCTGTAGTACACATAACAATAGGTGCAACAAACCATCATGATAAGGGTGTGCACACATATGCCCACATGGAGTGCATGCATCATGGTCAGCATCCACACACCTAACACATTCCGTAGACACTGCATGTGAAAGTACAGGACATATGTCACATATCGGGCTCATGTACTGTTAAGATATGCTGTGATGTGGTCCTATGGCAGATCAAGGAAGGGTGTGTCATGTAAATAAGAGTGTGTACACCCCCCATAGCCATGGTATGCTCTGATGGTTGTCAGTGTAATAGTATTGGATTGGTCATACATGGTCCGCTGATGTTGAGAGCTGTAAATCAGACATCAGGCATTCACAAATTACATCTGTCCACATATCATCCCAGGTATGTGTGGCTGAAAATGTAGGGGCTTTGAGCATTAAAGCTGACATAATGGACACAGTACTACACATTTAGCAATGGGTTGTACACCTGTGAGGTGTGGTGAACAGTACATGGCAGGGTGCAGAACAGGTGCACAGCAATACTGTGTACATGGGTGCAGTGGTATCCAGGGGCAAGGACATTACCTAGTGACACAGCACATGCATCACACACATGTATACTGTTTCTAGCATGGATTGACTATAGCTGCACTGCATGCTGTTGTGTACCATATGGTATGCATGCTGACAGATGGGTAATAGGAGAACTGTGTGTACTATCATTGTGCAAACTCACCTGTATGTGTGTATGTGTGTGTGCATCCTGGTGGGTAGTTAGTTTGTTTGTAGGGTCACTCTGGTGAAGTGAAGGGAGGTTGATGCATGTAGGATGCATGTGCGCATGTGTGTGTGTTTGTGTGGGTGGCCATGCATGCACATGTGTGATTGTGAGGTTGTTCATACAGCGGTACCTCCCTATGGGATCGTGAAGTACATGGACATGGACTGCCACATTACATACCAGGAATACTTGTCATGTATGTAATCACAGGACAGCTGATAGTATAATAAGGTATGTAGCATGGAACAGGCATTGAGAAGGAAGGTAGACACCGGGTATATCCTTAATATCGCAATCAGCAGAGAGGTGGCCAACAACCCACATATGCAGCACTACAGATGCATTGGGGAATTATTAGTCAACACCAGAGAGTGTACCCATATATTACAGTTGTCACATGATAGGCTGATTGAGCAGCATATCTGGCATGTACTGAGCAATATATACACATGACACTCCAGTGCGTGATATTATGGAGTGAACATAGTAGCCCACACATATAGGGGCCATGCTCATGATGTATAGACATACACAGGGTGAATACTGAATGACAGTAGTGAGGCCATCTAAAACCACTACACACAGGTAAGGCAGGTAATGTAGTAACAGGTCTTGTGTTGTGATCACTTGTCTAAGCATTTATGTTAATGAGTGGTATCAATGAGTGTATGTTACCAAGTGTGATGCAGGATGGGGAGCACATGGAAATATACGTGGAACTGTCTGTAAAGTCAAGGACAGGTAGGTATTACGGTGGTGTGTTTGTGTGTGCATGAGTGTGTGTGTGTGTGTGTGTGTGTGTGTGTGTGTGTGTGTGTGTGTGTGTGTGTGTGTGTATACTGTTATGCAATGCTGTACAGGTCTCAAAGTGCATTTACTGTTTTCCCCCACATGTGGCTAGGTGGGTCAGGGTCCCTCCTGCATGCAGTCTGATGTCGGTGTCCATACAGACACTGAAGATGATGATAGCACTGTTGATGCACAGGTGGGGTTGTCAGGGGCCAAAACAGTGCCATCATTTGACATCCCCCTTTTAGCCACCCCAGCCCCGCACACAGTTTCAGTGCATATACATACCCCATCACCAGTGGCTATAGCAGAAGGACAGCTGGCATTTGGTGGCAGTGCACAGGAAAGTGTGGTAATGTGTCTGGTCACAGCAGGCATAGCTGGATGTCCAGCAGGGCACCACATAGGCAGATGTCCCAGGGTGTTCATGGTAGGGCTGTTGGTCATCATGCCCCTGGCAGACGTGACACAGCTGGTACCAGCAGGTGCCTGTTTCAGGCTGTCATGGTGGCGCAGGCACCTATGGAACATTACACCAGACAGGGCCTGAGGTTGCAGAGGGCTGCTCTCACATCTGCAAGTGACAACTCCCATGAACTGGCTGGTGCCATCCGTGTGTTAACTGAGTTCATGGATAGATGGTCTGGTGAGATGATGGCCCTCATTGACTGTGGTCTGTCCATGCTTGAACGTGTGGTGGGAGTGCGGCGATGGCCGCGTGGACGTAGGCCAGCAGCGCCAACAACTGGCAGTCAATGTGGATGTGCTAGGACACCTAGGGGCTCCTGTAGTGACAGTACCAGCCCCAGCACTGCGGGGGGGGTGCTGTTCACACCACACCACAGCAGGCCATGAACACATGGTCCTGGCCAGTCCCAGGAGGGACCTACTTCCAGCAGACATTTGTCATCATCAGGTGAGAGTAGCACATCGAGACCTGTACCTGGATGTGCCCAAGGAAGCCCTGGCAGGCACAGTCACCATGTCAATGGCTGGAGGCAATGAACTGCACACCCTGCCAGGTATGGTCTGCAGCTGTCCATAAAAACCTGTGTAGGGCAGCCACATGGCAGAACTGTGTACATGCATAGCCTATTCAGCTTAATCAAAAGGTGATTTCAAAATATACAACACACCATGCTGTCACCGTTGAAATTTTGTCCAGAGGAACCTGGATGTGACATGACCAAGACCATCCTGGACTTAAAATGCTACACGAGAAAGTTGAATTTGGATTTATTATTTAACAATTCCATCACTTTACCCAGAGCTGAACTGAAAGTTCCAAGCACCTTCAACCTCCATTACATCCTGGGTTAAAAACCGAACTTGACATCAAACAAAATTCACAATATCACTAAGGAACAGAGAAGAGCATTGTCGGACTTTAAACTGTTACCAGTCAGGGTGATCAAACCCGATAAAACAACAATTTGTATAATGAAAATGTTGTCAGTTTTGAACACACCAGCATACTGCTCTTCCTCCATTAGTGAAATGAATGGGTGCATAGAAGAATTAGGGGCTACCTCAGGGATATGTACCTAGAAGGTAGAATTGACTTAGAACTGTACAATTTTCTAGATATTGTTTTCCCAAAAGTGCCCATGATGTTTGGCATTCCTAAAATACATAAGAACTTGGAGAACCCACCCATGAGGGCGTTAATAGACGGTAGATTTTCTATGACTTACAATAGTTCCAAGTTGATTGATTACATCTTGTTAAAATACTTAAAGAATATCCTCTATTTGTAAAGATTCATGGTCCTTCCTGAGTAGTATTGACAACTTGGAATATAACCCAGAAGTCAATTTCACAATAGATGTGGTTGACCTATACACATCAATACCACACCAGGAAGCTCAATGGGTGGGTCTCAAATTAAAAGATCTGGGTGCCACACATAATGAAATTAGTCTAGTCACAGAGTTACTTGACATTGTCCTGATTCTAACTTTTCATCTTCAACTAAAAAGTGTTTTTACAGAAACAAGGCATAGCAATGGATGTGGGGCTAGTGTGGCCAACACCTTCATGGCCTTTGGGAATCCAAATTCATCTTATCCAACCTTTCCTTTAAGGAACAGATATGTTTCTACACTGTTATCTGGATGACATTTTCATCTTATTTCAAGGAACTAAGGTTGAAGCTGACTCTTTGGTAGACTTTATGAATGGTACTACCTCATTCTTGAAATTTACATCAATGTTCTCGGACGAAACTATAGACTACCTAGATGTCAAGCTTAACAAAGATGATAATGCCAGAATGTACTTTTCCAGAGTGTTTAGGAAACCTACATATTGTAATTCCCTTTTACACTACACCAGTCAACACCCTTTCAAACAAAAGAGGGCCATAGTCAAAGGCCAGTTTGTCAGAGCGGTCCGAATGTGTAACTCGGATTCAGCTTTCAGTGATGAATGTTTGCTCCTCAAGAATCAATTTCTAAATAGAGGGTATCCAACTTCACTGATTGAGGAAATTACACTTGAAATAGAAATAAAAAAAGCCAGAGGCATCTTTAAACCTCTTCTTAACTTTAAGGGGGATCAATCTCTGACCCCTGTCGAACATATACAAGACAGTGTTGATCAAACTGTATCACATAGTCCTTTGCCATCTGAATTCTTGGTTAAACTTAACTTAGTGTCTAGTTTCATCACTGTTTTCAGTAATGACACAGGGAGAATTTGTAAAATTCTCAATAAGAATTGGGACTTGATCAGGAACGACATAGACCTTTTTGAAAAATTAGGCCCATTTCCTAGGGTTATTTTCAGGAAAGGCAGGAACCTCAAGGAACTCCTACAAGGTAGGCATGAACCTGAATTCGTGAAAATGAAAGGGTCCACAATTTGTGGCTCCTGTAACTGGTGTTACTGTTTAAAACAGGAACGTCAGTGTTAACGACAGTAAATACTTGATTAGACATACAATTAATTGTAACACAAAATCAGTGATTTATGGAGCTTTTTGCCACCTTTGTCCTGCCTTTTACATTGGCAAGACGGATCGAATTTCATATAATGAGCATGTCTATGCCATCAGGACAAATAAGCAAGAAAATGCTCTAGCTAGGCATATTGAAAAATTTCCTGACCACAAATTTTCGTTTATGGGGATTGATCATGTACCACCTAGTATTAGAGGGGCCCACTATCCTTACTACTGAATTACATGAACTGGAATGGCAGATTAGACTTAATGCCTTCCACTACCCTGGCCTTAACGAGAATTGCAACATCTCAGTTCTTCTCAAAATGAGAAGTTACATAAAATAAGGTTCTCAGTTGTTGGACCCTTATTATTATAAATCTAGGTCCGTTTTACTGTCAATTATTCATTGATTTATTATTTTTTACAGTTCTTCCAATAGTGTTACTTATTGTTACTAAGAACATTAACAAAGAATTAATTCATTTTATTTGATATTTATTCCTTCACATATTATTACTTATTTCTATAACAATGTCTTTTAACTGCTTCGTATATTTGTGCTGTGATTTTATTGCTTTTCGTGGCTTGTTTTACTCATTTGAACTTTTTGTATTATTAGTTTAACAAATGGTTAGTGTGCCTTTAATTCAGAATGTGGATCTAGCAGTGATGTCATTATGACATGTTTTCAGTTTTATTTTTAAATGGAAGCCTTGGCGCTAAACTGTGGATTCTTTTTCTGAAGAAGCTGTGTTTGTTTTCAGCGAAAACGCTATTATTTTAATCAATAAACCTGCGTTTAATATCCACGTCCTGTTTCTTGGCAAGCACCTGTTTATTGAGCTACTTCCTGACTGTACTACGCTCTGCTGCTCTCCGTTTTTTTCTTCAGAGGTCTACAGCTGTTTTTTCTTTAGTTTGTCTTCGTCTTCAGCCTCGGGGAGTATGAGCAGCCCTGGTACACCGACTATCTTCCAGTCGGAAGGGGTCCAACCAGAGGATATCATTCAGAACGCTGGCTCTGAGACCAACAGGTTGCTTTTAATTCTTTCTCAAAAAATTGATGCATTGAGCACCAGGATGGAAGCATACGAGAACACTAACAGCACTCATTCTTCACGGAGCAGTATACCAGCTGGCCAGCAATGTTTTAGTGGCCCATATACTATCGCTAATCAGGATGAACAACCTGCAGCACTGGCATCGCAAATTTCAGAAGGCGAGGACAGACGACTGAGGACTAGTGAACAACAGAATGCTATCAGCAACAACAAGGAGCTTATTGGCGTTCCATCGATCTCCCAGTGGATCAACAACCTTGAAGCTTTTTCGTTCCCTGGGGTGACGGGCTTGGATCGACCGGCTTCCTGTGGTGAGTTAAACTCCTATGATACCATTCTAAATAATTTAAAACAACTGGATGCTAAAATGATTAAATTAAAGAAACTACAGCTGGAAGTGTCTTACTTCCAGCAATGTTTAAGTGAGAATATAGTGCCCAAAGGTCTTCGGTCTTCTTTTACACCTTCGGGCTTGATCCAGGGGCCTGATTTTCTGGCAGATTTGGTCACCCTTTTTACAAGACAAGGGGCACAATTGCTGGAACTTTTAATTAAACATTACTCTGTTAATATCAATTTATTAACGGATGAGATTAAACTACTGGACAATTCTATTAAAATGGACATTAATTTTCTGCGTTTCAAAGTAGAATACGACCGGACTTTTATAAGCATTGAGGGGCTTATGTCTAAACTGAAGCTGAATAAAGTTAAAAAATTAAACAGGGATAGGGATGCCTACAATCATAAATGTGCATTTCCTAAATTACAGCCTGTGCCCTCTTTAGGAGTGGATAGCCTTGATAGGTTTGACTCCGATGTGGCACCTGTTACTTCTGTCAACCAACCTGTGGACTTTAATCAACATGGGCCTAATGTCAATAGAACTGACAAGCAAAATAGAAGATACCCCAATAACAATACTAAGCCTAGGAACAATAATTTCAGCTCAAATTCTGTCAACAATAATGATTTTTTAGGACAATTCCCTCAACGCCAATACCAGACGAGGAGCAGAACTCGCAACAACTAACTTCAGCCTACACTGATTTCGAGTGGGCTGATAATGCGAGTCCACATGTGCATATTCAGCTTAATCAAAAAGGTGATTTCAAAATATACAACTTTTCGGACACTATGCTGTCACCCGAACTTGTTGAAATTTTGTCCAGAGGAAATACATTCGTGCCTAGCTCTGGATGTGACATGACCAAGACCATCCTGGACTTAAAATGCTACACGAGAAAGTTGAATTTGGATTTATTATTTAACAATTCCATCACTTTACCCAGAGCTGAACTGAAAGTTCCAAGCACCTTCAACCCTCCATTACATCCTGGGTTAAAAACCTTTGAAAGCATTTGTGAACTTGACATCAGAGATATGGCTCTTTCTAACAAAATTTCAAAACCTTTTGCACACCACAATATCACTAAGGAACAGAGAAGAGCATTGTCGGACTTTAAACTGTTACCAGTCAGGGTGATCAAACCCGATAAAGGGGGTGGACTGGTAATTTTTAACAACAATTTGTATAATGAAAAAATGTTGTCAGTTTTGAACACACCAGCATACTGCTCTTCCTCCATTAGTGAAATGAATGGGGTGCATAGAAGAATTAGGGGCTACCTCAGGGATATGTACCTAGAAGGTAGAATTGACTTAGAACTGTACAATTTTCTAGATATTGTTTTCCCAAAAGTGCCCATGATGTTTGGCATTCCTAAAATACATAAGAACTTGGAGAACCCACCCATGAGGGCGTTAATAGACGGTAGATTTTCTATGACTTACAATAGTTCCAAGTTGATTGATTACATCTTGTTAAAATACTTAAAGAATATCCCCTCTATTTGTAAAGATTCATGGTCCTTCCTGAGTAGTATTGACAACTTGGAATATAACCCAGAAGTCAATTTCCTCACAATAGATGTGGTTGACCTATACACATCAATACCACACCAGGAAGCTTCCGAATGGGTGGGTCTCAAATTAAAAGATCTGGGTGCCACACATAATGAAATTAGTCTAGTCACAGAGTTACTTGACATTGTCCTGATTCTAACTTTTCATCTTCAACTAAAAAGTGTTTTACAGAAACAGGGCATAGCAATGGCTTCCCCTGGGGGGTCTAGTGTGGCCAACACCTTCATGGCCTTTTGGGAATCCAAATTCATCTTATCCAACCTTTCCTTTAAGGAACAGATATGTTTCTACACTCGTTATCTGGATGACATTTTCATCTTATTTCAAGGAACTAAGGTTGAAGCTGACTCTTTGTAGACTTTATGAATGGTACTACCTCATTCTTGAAATTTACATCAATGTTCTCGGACGAAACTATAGACTACCTAGATGTCAAGCTTAACAAAGATGATAATGCCAGAATGTACTTTTCCAGAGTGTTTAGGAAACCTACATATTGTAATTCCCTTTTACACTACACCAGTCAACACCCTTTCAAACAAAAGAGGGCCATAGTCAAAGGCCAGTTTGTCAGAGCGTCGAATGTGTAACTCGGATTCAGCTTTCAGTGATGAATGTTTGCTCCTCAAGAATCAATTTCTAAATAGAGGGTATCCAACTTCACTGATTGAGGAAATTACACTTGAAATAGAAATAAAAAAAGCCAGAGGCATCTTTAAACCTCTTCTTAACTTTAAGGGGGATCAATCTCTGACCCCTGTCGAACATATACAAGACAGTGTTGATCAAACTGTATCACATAGTCCTTTGCCATCTGAATTCTTGGTTAAACTTAACTTAGTGTCTAGTTTCATCACTGTTTTCAGTAATGACACAGGGAGAATTTGTAAAATTCTCAATAAGAATTGGGACTTGATCAGGAACGACATAGACCTTTTTGAAAAATTAGGCCCATTTCCTAGGGTTATTTTCAGGAAAGGCAGGAACCTCAAGAAACTCCTACAAGGTAGGCATGAACCTGAATTCGTGAAAATGAAAGGGTCCACAATTTGTGGCTCCTGTAACTGGTGTTACTGTTTAAAAACAGGAACGTCGTTCAGTGTTAACGACAGTAAATACTTGATTAGACATACAATTAATTGTAACACAAAATCAGTGATTTATGGAGCTTTTTGCCACCTTTGTCCTGCCTTTTACATTGGCAAGACGGATCGTAAATTTCGCCAGCGTATATACGAGCATGTCTATGCCATCAGGACAAATAAGCAAGAAAATGCTCTAGCTAGGCATATTGAAAAATTTCCTGACCACAAATTTCGTTTATGGGGATTGATCATGTACCACCTAGTATTAGAGGGGGCCCACTATCCTTACTACTCGAATTACATGAACTGGAATGGCAGATTAGACTTAATGCCTTCCACTACCCTGGCCTTAACGAGAATTGCAACATCTCAGTTCTTCTCAAAATGAGAAGTTACATAAAATAAGGTTCTCAGTTGTTGGACCCTTATTATTATAAATCTAGGTCCGTTTTACTGTCAATTATTCATTGATTTATTATTTTTTACAGTTCTTCCAATAGTGTTACTTATTGTTACTAAGAACATTAACAAAGAATTAATTCATTTTATTTGATATTTATTCCTTCACATATTATTACTTATTTCTATAACAATGTCTTTTAACTGCTTCGTATATTTGTGCTGTGATTTTATTGCTTTTCGTGGCTTGTTTTACTCATTTGAACTTTTTGTATTATTAGTTTAACAAATGGTTAGTGTGCCTTTAATTCAGAATGTGGATCTAGCAGTGATGTCATTATGACATGTTTTCAGTTTTATTTTTAAATGGAAGCCTTGGCGCTAAACTGTGGATTCTTTTTCTGAAGAAGCTGTGTTTGTTTTCAGCGAAAACGCTATTATTTTAATCAATAAACTCGCTAATATCCACGTCCTGTTTCTTGGCAAGCACCTGTTTATTGAGCTACTTCCTGACTGTACTACGCTCTGCTGCTCTCCGTTTTTTTCTTCAGAGGTCTACAGCTGTTTTTTCTTTAGTAGAACTGTGTACATGCATAGCCACACACTATACAAACACACCTTGGGCAACCCCATACCTACACATACCACATCACCACACATAGTTCACCTCATTACACCCCTCACCCACACACATGGTGTCAAATGTATGGCCCACCCTCAGCCTCTGGCAAACCAACAACACACCCTGTGCATATGATGATTCCTGTGCCACATCCCCGTCATCCATACCATCAATGCAGGGACAGGCTAATTTGGTTCTGATGCACACAGTGACTGTACTACAGTGTACCACAGTACTGCAGTGTAATATGTTGTACGGAGTAAAGTGTAATGCATATATGTCAGGTAGTGTAGTCATCCAGCAATGGTGCATTATGGCTGTTAGTAACACTGGTTGAGTGTGGTCTCTATAACGTTATCCATTTGTGTTGTAGGTGTACATGTGTCAGCACAAGGATGGTCTGCAGTCATATTCCACAATGGGGTATGGCACTGTGGTGACACCATGGCTGTGACATATCTGGGGTAAAGTTGAACACATGTCACAGGTTTGTATAACAGTTATTGCCTGTGCCACATAGACACGTGACCCGCTGGGACATGTATAATCTGCAACCTGATGTAGACCCATCCACATACATGCACACTCATACTTGGCAACACTAGGACTAGACCCCTACCTAGGTATGTAGTGATACTGAAGTGTGTGGCTTTCATTGCACACACCACACAGCATTTAGGGTGAGGTGTCTTCAAGGTTACATGTTACATGCAGAACATCCCCAGACATGTACAGTATGCTAATGGGGGATGTAATGGGTGTATATGGACGACACATAGCATGACATACCTTCATATACACATTAACAGACACATAACAGGCAGACACACGTCCGAGAGACCTGGGCCTATTGCTGCTAACTAACTTGACCATGTGTCCAATGTGTTACAGGTAGGTTGCACTCAGCACATGCATAACTGGCCTGGACTGTGGTGTCAGTTACCTGTATGGTTGATGGTGACAGTGGTAACCATAATGTGGTATGTGGGACATATACTGGGTGTACCTTGGTGTAATGAAAATGTACACAGCACCAACATCACCCAGTGGATATAGTACTCCCTGAAACCCATGATGACATCTGACATACCCAAAATCACACATTGGCCACAACTGCAATACAAACCATTGTATATCCCAACAGTGGTACTACAGAGATATGCATCTAATACACATGCCACACGCATAGTAGGGTGTTGTATTGTCATGTCTCACCTATGGGCAGCAAAAACACTATCTGTACTAATGTGTGGCAATGGGTATTGTAATAGGAGTGTGTGGCCTCGGAATGCTGTACCCTACAGATATATGGACATGCACACATACACACACTTGCCAGAACACAATGGGTATCCCATGCCTATCAACCCATTTGTACAATACTGTTGTGCTGGTACTGCAAGGCTCATGTAGCTGATATGGAGAGGAGCTTAACATGGGTACATGTAATGCCCCATACAGCAGCAGCCACAACTAACTATGGCAATGGGTGTTGCAGTGGTTGTGACGGTCCCCATGGAATTCCAAAGTACAGGTGTGCTAACACACAGATACTGCTATACTCAGACATGAACACGTTCACATGTGTCAGTACTGGAGTGCATCACTGCAGGTGATCATAGCTGTGTACCTAGCTATTGTTCAAAGAGAGATGGGTTGTGTAGGGGTTGTGTGTACAGTGGTATCTTGCCACCTGCCATGTGGCAGCAGGCAATCTATCGACAGACACTACTGTGGTGACCCTCAGGGTGAGAGTGATATGCATCAGCCAATCCTCCAGGTGCCTCCTGCACATGGCCACTGAGGTGATCAAGTTGACATGCATGCAACATGCATTACAACCCATGGTTAGTGTCTGTGATGGAGACCTGTACCCAAGCATGTACTGTTGACTGTGATAGTGTAGCGGAGGTACCCATGGCATGTGGTGCATACAGGGTGTTATCTCCTATATGTGCCAGTTCTTACACAGCTAGGCAGACATGTCAGTGTCAAACAAGCTTAGGTTGCCTGTACATATCCCAGCTGGATACCTGCCATCTTCACAGGGACTGACAGTCATTGGCTTGGCAAGTAGCTATGCAGTAGGATGAATGTGTTCATGTGCTGTATAGATGGTAGTCTACAGTTACATTCCACATGTCAAATCATTACCCAGTAGGAGTTATATACTGTGACACAGCTCACACACCAGGGATACAACAGGGAGGCCTGAGAGTCCAGCTATGCCTGCAGGTGTGCCTGTTGTCAGTACTACCTTTAGCACTCTACTCTTGCCTGGGTAAGCACTGTCAACAGTAGTACCACCATGATACACTACATGCCAGTGTGCCAGCACGTACCCTAGGCTACTACCCCTGTATGTAACACATTCACATGGATAACAGTGCTGTACAGGCCTCATATACATCTGTGTCCCACACATGACACTCACACCCCTTGCTACTGTAATGACAGCACATAGGTGCATGTATTGTACATGGCATTACATACACTTATTACAGATGTCGTTACCCTGCTATGATATCAGACCGGGTGATGTGAACTGGTTACCAGGGCTAAGCCATACTTAGCAGGTATCAATATTGCTGCAATATAACAGTTAAGCTGATTTGCACACTAGTAAGCGAAGCCTACACTGTGTAAGCGCCCATACATTTGCCCATAGCTTAGCACTGCTTAGCTTCATGCAAGCCCATGCAAACCCGATTAAAGCTGCCCAAAACTTCCTTAACCACTCTGTATCCAACAGCCTTTGTTCTGCCCAGCAACAAAATGACCAGCCCTTGCAGGTCTTGAACCCAGGACCTTATACACTATAGTCACAACACTTAGCCACTAAACCATGACCACTGTGAAGACAGCTGTTGTTTTTCCAATATATCTGTCAATTCACATATTGATTAATATTGAACAATTGCCTTTACTTCCACAATTGTGTAGTACTTGTTATTAATATGACTGTTGCATCACATATGTCATTTTACCATAATGTACACATAACAGATATGGTGAGATAGATATGGGAGGGAATACATGTTGTGTGTGGGAGGTCACATCTGCTTTTAACATGTGCACCATTGGCTTCTGACAGACATCCTAAGGACATCATAGTACAGTACCACTGCTAGCACAGTAATGATCCTGTGGACTACAGCAGAGATATGGCCAATAAATGTGCACAGTCTGACACACTCTGGTCAGTCCAGAGGTATACACAGGACCCCTTAGTGCAAGACATGTGGACCAAGCCTGACAATGTGGATGTTAACAGCCATGTAGATGGGTATATCATGTAAATACTGGTATACATTTGCCCCCATAGGTTATGCATTCACACACCCCTGTCTGTTCTGACACAAGATAACTGCTGGTACAGAGGTGCCATGGCCACATACTGCCCACTAGTTAGTGACATACAATTGTACAGCATCCCACTGCTTTGTCTGATATACATGACTGTTATGGTGGCCTGGCAGCGGTACATCTGGCAAGTATCTGGACATAACATCACACTGGGTAAGTACAATAAGCTGCTAGGCATGTAACAAAGCACTGTGCAGGTTACAGGCAGATTGCCACAACACTGGCCTACATTTCTTATGGGGGAATACACATGTACCTGCATATATAGCAGGCTCTACAGGCATGTCACAGCACAGAGTAACAGACACCTGTGTGAAAGTGCATAACCACAACCAATGTGAACACAGCAACAGCCACATATGGTAAGCTAGCGTGATATTACAGTATATGGACTATCTGATCAACACCATCCTAATATGTGCCACTCACACACTAACCCTACATATACTGGGCCACTACACAGTGTGGTCCGATGCCTGTCTGGGACATGTGTGTGTTTGGCCCTACAAACATGTAAGCCGAAAGGGTAACATACAGTGGAGCAGCGTGTAACATCGGATAAAACAGGACCAAGAACAATGACATCTACCACAGTTTGTGCACAGGCCAAGGTACATATTCACAATACACACACTGCCAATAATCACCATATGTACATAGACCTCAGTACTGTACACACAACCACAGAATGCCCAGGTTATGTCCTCAGATATAACCCCTACTATACATAACATGTGTAGCAGTCTGATATCTCACTGGCTTGTTATCAGATATGATGTTAATAAATTATGGTGTACAGAACATATGCACCTCTTACTGCATGACATATGTACAAATGTTGACAGAGTTGTGGCTGGAGGCACAAACACAGGGCCAATATTGACATGCTGCTGTGATAACCTCATACATTTACTGTTGTAACAGGGTTTGTTGTGACATATGTCCTATGAGGGATATGAAGTCAGTAACTCTCATGGCTGTCACCACGTACTGACTGCAATCCTCACACTATGCTTCTGCAGTTCACAGATAGGTGCTCTGTGTGTAACACAAGAAACAAAAGGCACCACACACTGCCAAGTCTGCAGATGACCTTACAGATGGAGGTTTCCTCAGAAACATAGCATTGTCATGACAAGTATTAAAACATGTAGACCAGCCATATCCACACACACCCTGTTAAACCAACATTACTCCAAATGCAGAATAGCAACACTTGCATTCTGTAGTCATGTCAGGCACATCCCCTCATGTGTGTTGGCCTGTTTCCACAGTGTATGTTGTTAGAGGTAAATCCCCACTCCATCTGTGATGCTGTTTGCCAAACACCAGATCTAGGTCCTGCTCACTGTGAATGACAAGGCCCAACACCAACATGATGTTCCTAGATATTGGAGTGTGTTTCCATGCAATTGGCTATGGGAATGTTGCCACAGCTGTTCCACATGCAATCAGCTAGAGGAGGGCTACAATTCATGCAGAGGCCATCAGCTGATCATGAGCATCACTTACAAAACACATGCTGTTGCCTAAGCAAAGCAGGTGTAGTTCTCCACATAGGTTCATACGTTCATAGGTTGGTACTAGGCTATCGGCCCTAGGGCCTTTGCAAGCCTAGCCATAACAATTCCCTGGATATTTCTTCCCACAATATTTACTTCTCTGGGCCCCTGTCTAGCAGGGCAACTGACATGATCCCTGGGGTGAATTTCCTATCTCCCATCCAATCATCAAGGTTCCTTTTGAAGAGGGCCAATGAGGCGCTCTGCTTGACATGTATGGGCAGTCTATTCCAGAGTATGGGGAGTCTCTGGGTCAGGAACATATGCCTCCAGCATGTTTTGTTCATTGTGATGACAAGGTTTAGATCCCTGGAGTGTGTGGCTCTGAGGGATTGGGATTTCTTTAAGTGGAGCATGTCCAACAGCTCAGGGTTTGATATGGCCTTGTATGTTAAGCAGAGATCACCTCTGAGTAGATGATATGCCACAGAGTATAGCTGCAGTTTTTTTAGATGGTCAGCATATGGCATCTGCTTTTGGCCTGTGATTCTTTTAGTGAGGTATTTCTGTGGCCTTTCCAGCTGCTACAGATGTCTTCTGAGGTACATACCAAATGGGGCATTATACTTTATAATGGGTCAATGAGGGATGAGTACAGTGGGACAATGACCTTTTTTCTGGATGAAAAGCCCTTAGTGATGAGGTGTGCTGCATAGAAGGATTTCCTGACTGTTGTGGCAATGTGGTTATCGAAAGTGAGACCACTGTCCACCTGTGCCCCTAAGTCTCTCATCACACTTTCAATGTTTAGCGTCCTGCCACCTATGTGGTAATTCATGGGTACATGTTTTTTTCCAAAGGAGATAACTATACATTTCTTGGCATTAAGCTTGAGACCATGGCTCTGGCACCAGGCATCTGTTTCTGTAAGGCCTTTTTGTAGAATATCCACATAATTTGGGGATTCAATAATGGCTCCCAGTTTGCAGTCATCTGCAAACTTTGTTAACAAGAGTCCCTTAGTGTTGGCCTGGACTTCAGAGAAGTAGATGCCAAACAAGAGTGGCCCCAGGACTGAACCCTGAGGTACTCCACTTGTCACTTGTCTGGAGCTGGATTTGGAGTCAGCTACTTTTACAATCTGGGTTCTGTCAGTAAGCCAGTTGGCAACCCATCGAGTGACATAGGGATTTATGCCCAGCTTAGTAAATGTATCTATGATTCCAGAGTGGGAAATGGTGTCGAAGGCCTTGGTGAGGTCCATATAGGTTGTGTGGACCACCTTACCCTTGTCCACAGCTCTGGAGACTGATTCAAAGAAGTCAATCAGATTCAGGAGACAGGGTCGGCCCTTCACAAACCTAAACTGGGTGGGGTCCAGTGTTTGAAGGTTGCCAATGTCTTTATTTATAAGTTCCATGATAATGCATTCCATGCCCTTGCAGTTCAGGCTTGTCAGACTGATGGGACGGTAGTTCCTGGCATCCAATAACTGTAGCTGTGCACCACTCAGTGAGCATGAAGCCTGAGGTGAAGCTATGATTAAACATGACACTTAGGTGAGGTGCCAGTTCATTTTGTAGTTCATGTAGTACACAGCCTGGGATGTCATCTGGTCCCATTGATGTTGTATTCTTAGCTTTGGAGAGTGCAGTTTCTACCTGTGTGGCCGTGATTATTGGAATTTGGCAATCATTTGGTATTGAGATGAGCCCTTTAGGAGGTGAGAGTGGGGTGAAGTTGGCACTAAATTGATCTGCTAGGATATTGGCAATATCCATGGGATCAGTATATTTAATGCCATTCTGTTGTAGCTCAAAGCAGATCTGAGCATTGTCCTTTAGATTCTTGACATAACTATAGAATGCCTTGTGGTTGTCTTTGGAATCTTTGACAATTTTATTTTCGTAACTAGCTTTTGAGGATTTTATGAGGGATCTCAGCTTCCTACTGAGGCTGGTGAGGGAGTTTTTTGCATACTGGGATTTTCCTCTTTTCTGCAACAGTTTCTTTCTTCTGTTGTATAGTTTGTTTATAGCAGGGAACACCAGATTGGCTTCCTGTTTTTAGAGAAGAGCATCTTGGTTCTATTTGGGATGGTACGATTCATGCACGAGTGGATGTGCTCGTACAGTGCCTTAGCGTAGGATTCTGCAGTCAAACTTCCAGATCCCGTCTGCGTGGGTGTTGTGAAGTTTGTCACTTCTGACTTCAGTAGCATGAAGTTGGCTTTGGAGAAGTTTTTTAAGGAGGTTTCCTTACTGGGGGGGTGGAGGTGGGATGTGGATGTCAAAGGTGATTTGCTTATGGTCAGACCTGACCAATGAGGAGGTGACCACTGGTGTGGAGCATCTATCTCCCATGTTGGTAATGACCAGGTCTAGGATATTGGCTCTCCTGGTGGGGCAATGGATTAGTTGATCCAGGGCGCTGGAATTTATGAATTCCAAGAACCGTTGGGAAAAGGAGTTGGTACCCAACTAGTTTTCCCAATTAATGGCAGGTTAGTTGAAATCACCCAGTATTAGGGTGTTTGGTTGTATCTTAATATTTTCCAGTATGTTTATAAAGGTGTAGTGAGAATCTTGGGGCATGGTTGGGGATCTGTAGCAAGCTACAATTTGGATTGCAGTCTTACCTATTGTTAGTGCACCTGGAGAATTTCAGATACATTGTGTTGGGCAACTAGCCTGGAGGTGTGAATATCCTTGGTGAATATGGACACTCCTCCACCTTTAGTGTTTCGGTCTTGGTTTTGTGGCCGAAAAGTGTGGTAAGAATTGTAGCCTGGTATTGCAGGGGTGCTCTCTGGAGCCTTGAACCAGGTCTCAGTTACTGCACAGATATCGATGTTCTCCATTTTTAGGAGTGCCTCGAGAGAGTGCATTTTGAGGTTTAGACTTCTAGCATTGAGTAGCATTACCTTCAGATTTTGCATGCTTGTATCTGTTACGGTGGTGGTTTTATCCTTTGAACCTTGCCTAAAAAAGGCACTATAGGGGTGGCAAGAGCTTTAGCCAGTAACCTGAATCCCAGGGGTGACAGGTGCAGACCATCTCTGGCAAAGCATCGTGGTTTGTCGATCATGTCTTCCCAGGCAGACAAATACTGGATCCCCTTTGAATGACACCAGAAGCTTAGCCAATTGTTGAAGTCAATCATTTGGCCTTATACTGCGGTATCATTCTGGGTGAAGGCAGGATGCTACTCAGGGCTAGGGTCATACCTGCCTGGGTCACATGATCCAAGAGCTCTTCCATGTCTCTTTTCATGTAGTCCAGGGAGGTATATCTCAAGTCATTCACTCCAGCATGGACAATGACAGAATCGTATTTGTACTTGTTGTGGAGTGACTTGAGTGCATGCGTTATGTGGCGGTTCCTCGCACCTGACAGGCAGCTGACTGTAATTTTCTCCTTGTTCAGCCTGGTGAGTGGGACATGAGTGTGTCTGACTATAGAGTCAACTATGACTAAAGTGTTGGGTACATTGTCTTGCCTTAGGGGCTGTTGTTGGGTGGCACACTGGTGTTGTGAGCTATGTGTCACTTTGGTTGTGACTGGTGTTTGTTTGCGTTTCGGCTTCGGAGGTCCTTGTTACTTGGGCAGGTTAATGTTAAGGGCCCCCGTATATGTGGGTTTAGTGTTGCTATGTGTGGGTGTTGATGATGTGGGTTTTGAAGGGCTATGAGTTGCTTGAGGTGTAATGCAGGTGCTAACCTTCTCCTCTTGACTGTCTAGTACAATCTTGGCCAGAGAGAGCTTAGCTTCCAGTTTGGCTATGTAAGTGCATCTCTCGCAGGTTGTGTGTTGGGTGGTAGGAGGAGAGGATTGTCTGTGTACATGGGGCAGTTGCCACACTGTCCCAGTATGCCCAGATTCACCAGGTGGACAGGAGAAATCACTGGAAGCTGACCCTTGGACATGCCTGTTTAGGTGCTTTTTTGTAACGTTTAAGAGCTGTTTTCTCTTACCTTTGCAAGGTACTCTGCAATTATAGTCTGTTTAGTGCCTATGATTAATTTCTCCTTATTGACAAGGAGAGCTGAGTGCTTGAATCAGTTTCAGGCTTCCTAGTGCTTTCCAGCAGGTTCTAGAGCAAGTGCTAGTCACAGGGGTTCAGATTTTAGTGCTACTACTGAGAAACCAGCTAGTTCTAAGGGAAAATTTGAAAAGCAGACCCTCCGGCACCTGAAATAGTTCAACTGTAGCCTCGCAGTGCTGCACGATGTGAAAAATGTGCAAACACACGCGTTTTTAAGCCAGAAAGTTGAAAAGGATAGAGATCAGCCCAAAAAGGCCAACAAAATTACAATTTCAGAGCCGGAAACCACTCCTCCAGCACCAGACAAGCAGTACAATGCTCACCAGTCCCACTGGTAAGCATCAGGACCACCCACCACCACAGCAAGGTCCGGATAGCTCTGAGGACAGAAAATAAAGTCCTGAGACAAGCAAAGCCTGGGATATGGACCGGCTAGAAAAGGTGGGAAACAAGCAAACAAGATAGTATTTTTTTTGTTGAAACAGGCTAAACAATGCAATAATACAGTAAATAAACACAGAAAAGGCTAACACACTTGAGTTTGTAGTCCTAAACAGTAGATGCAATTAAAACTCTACAAAATTAGCTATTTAAAACTTTTTAAATGTAGCAATGCAAGTTCACAACTGAAAAACAATTTAAGTGGCAGTAACACAGCAGAATAAGTAGCTAGTCTACATTTACAGAGAAGTTTATATATACAGAAAAGCAGCTAAAACACACAAACACTGCAGATGCAGTGCAACCTACAGCACTTGAGTTATAACAATATTAAGGCAATTAGAGTTATAATATACTCTATATTTCCAAAATGTTTGAGAAGCACAGTCAGAACCAATGAGATTCAGGTAATTTTTTTTTTTTTTTTAAAGGGAAAAAGGAGAAACAGAAGGCCTTATCAAATGTTCTCTCTGTATTAGGTAGAATGAGCTAATGACACTAGACTGGGAGGAGTGTCCCAGATCAGATTTACAGTAGGGGCAGGCAACTGCAAAGCCACCAAGTATAACAGCAAGACATCAACAGGGAAGGAGGGTGGGAATACTAAAGCTATTATCCTACAGAGAGTAAGCACTACAGAAAGCCACAAAATGAAAGTTTTTAAACAGATAAAGGAGCAATGAGACTCTACAGAATGCTTTTTTAACTGCAAACAAATCAGTTACCAGTGCAGATTAGTTAATAGCAATAAAAATATACTCAAAAACTGTGCAGCAGGCAATAAAAAGTGCTATATATAAATTGCTAGAAACAATAATCGGTATAAATAATCGAAAAAAACAGGATACTTATATATTTCAGCAAACAGTTGTAGTCAACACTTCTCCACTCTGCTCAGTGTGTATAGACAGAAACCCTGTCAAAGTTAGGGCTTAAATACCAGAAGATACAACCTTAAGACAACTTTTTTTTTTGTTTTTTTTTTACAAGAACACAAAAGAACCAGCCCCCACTAGCCAGCAGCCAATTAACACAATCTAGCCCAGGTAAAGAAAGACTACAGCTAATTCAAGATGGCCTGTTCATGTGCTTCGAACAATCACTGTATAAACAAACAAGCCCAGAGTCAGCAATTCTGACTAGGATATACTAAAGCTATTATCCTACAGAGAGTAAGCACTACAGAAAGCCACAAAATGAAAGTTTTTAAACAGATAAAGGAGCAATGAGACTCTACAGAATGCTGTTTTAACTGCAATCAAATCAGTTACCCATGCAGATTAGTTAATAGCAATAAAAATACATTAAAAAACTGTGCAGCAGGCAATAAAAAGTGCTATATATAAATTGCTAGAAACAATAATCAGTATAAATAATTGAAAAAAACAGGATACTTATATATCTTAGCTAACAGTTGTAGTCAACACCACTCCTCTACTCTGCTCAGTGTGTATAGACAGAAACCCTCTCAAAGTTAGGGCTTAAATACCAGAAGATACAACCTCAAGACAACTTTTTTCCACCATAAATGGAGTGAGAGAGGCAGATAGAGGCAAGGATAAGTCAGAGTGGGGGTGGGAGAGTAAAACCTAAGCATGCTTGTGTCACACACCAACCAGTACAGGGTATCAAACCTCTGACTGACTATGTATTGCTATCACATGTCTATGCAGTTATTGGATGTGCCACATAGCTTACCTGTTGAGGAGATCTCCAAATGTATATGTGATGTTGAGTGACATCTGCAACCATGATATGGTAGCGAAACGGTAGGTATAGTACTTGTGCCTGTCTGCATGAACAGGTGTCAGCATCAACACAGCCACACTCTCTCAAGGACTCACACACATTGACACACTTGGCAGGGTCAGGAATACACTTCCTCACTAGTTAGTTTGCCACAGTACAGTACTGTGCAGGTATCACATGCACCACAGGGGTTATCCGGAGGTTATATGGGCAAAAGGTATGTGGAGGTGTCTGACATCAGACAGAATGCTTCGGTATGCCAGTGGAGGTTATAGTGAGTGTGAATGTGGTAAAAAGCATCATACACCACACACACAGACACAGGATGCCAGTACTGACATGCACGCATGCATTGCTTCGCGGGTGCATAGTGGTTGACTGTGCCAGACGACTATACAAGGCTAGGTGAAGGGTATACCTTGGCATCAGGCCACATGACAATGGTCTGCAGTGTGGTTCAGGGGTGTAGTGTCTGGATTGGCCCACACAGGTGGGTATTGTATTCACCATCCAGTCACCTGGGTAGCTATTGTGTGTGGCCATTGCTATTCAATGCTAGCCATGTATGTGTTCTTTAGTCCATAACATGGACACTGGGATGTGCACACATCCCACATGCATGTACAGAGACATGTGAAACTGTACCTGGGGTGTCTGGCCCATGTTGTGTACACAGATTTTTATAATCAGATGTGCCTGTCCTGGCCTCATGTGCTGGGAACAGGTAATGGACAGCAGGTTGACCCTGCACCTACACTGATAGTTTGATACAGGTATTCCCTGGTGTTAGTGGCATCTGTCCATACAGGGCATGTGTATAAGGCATGGTATGCCCTTTGTGGGTCACATTTGATGGCACCACAGGTGTTGAAGGTGGCCAGTGGGGAGCATAGTGATGGCACACTGTCTGCATGTATGTGTGTATTTTACTGATGGACAAGGTGCCATGCCCTCTGCCGTCCACTGCAATCACACCATGGTTACCATCTGTGGGCAATATGCAGGGTACTACCAACATAGCAGTTGTTACCTAGGAAAGTGTGTTTGTGTATGGGACATGGGTTGAGTGTGTTCTCTGTATAATACATGAGTTGCTAACTTTGTTCACCAGGCCTTAATGTCACATGTAGGGGTATAGATAGCCACCCCAGCCTCTTGGCTATTTCACAACTGTTATCCTTGTAAGGTGGACATTGTGACATATAATAGGACCACCATATAAGAAATTTGCAAAACCCGTTCCACAAAGAGTCCAGTTGTTACACACTCACAGCCACCTCCACACAGGATACCGATGACAAACACAAACACACCTGCCTTATCTGGGATTAGAACTCCTACCTAAATAGTTTATTACACTACAGCATTACGCAGTTATAGGACATACCACTGAGATTACTGGAGTACTCCTTCCCCAAAGTGTATTTCACAGTGAATGACAGCAAGCTTGCCAAAGTAGGGCATTTGGATTGCAGGGAGTGTGACTAGCCTAAAAATCATTGCTCCCTACACAGACATAAAAACACACACACAAACATCCACACTTGCCATGTGTGGGAATAGAGCCCCTACCAAAGTATTATATCACACTACAACATTACACTTTTATAGGACATGCCACTGTGATTGCTGGGCTACACCTCTCTCAAAGGTGTATTTCACAGTGAATGACATCAGCAGCCTTGCCATAGTAGGGCATTTAAATTGCAGTGAGTGTGACTAGCCTAAAATGCATTGCTCCCTACACAGACAGTGACACACACACACACACACACAAACACTGTTGCCATGTCTGGGATTAGAACTCCTACCTAGCTAGTTTATCACACTACAGCATTACGCAGTTATAGGACACACCACAGAGATTACTGGGCTATACCTTTCCCAAAGGTGTATTTCACAGTGAATGACATTAGCAGACTTGCCAAAGTAGGGCATTTAAATTGCAGTGAATGTGACTAGCCTAAAAAGCATCGCTCCCTACACAGACAGTGAAACACACACACACAAATGCAGTTGCCATGTCTGGGATTAGAACTCCTACCTAACTAGGTTATCACACTACAGCATTATGCAGTTATAGGATGTGCCATGGAGATTACTGGGCTACACCTTTTCTAAAGGTGAGTTTCACAGTGAATGACATCAGCAGGCTTGCCAAAGTAGGACATTTGAATTGTAGTGAGTGTGACTAGCCTAAAAAGCATTGCTCCCTACACAGGCAGAGATACACACACATAGTTGCCATGTCTGAGATTAGAACTCCTACCTAACTAGTTTATCACACTACAGCATTACACAGTTGTAGGATGCGCCACAGAGATTACTAGGTTACTACATTCCCAAAGGTGTATTTCAAAATGGATGACATCAGCAGGCTTGTTATAGTAGGGCTATGGGGAGGGCAGTGTGTGTGCATGGGCCATAACCCATTCATCTAGAGGTTGACACAACACATGCAGGCACACACAGGGTTATATTCCGCAAGTACGTGTATACAGCTGCTAGATGACTACTGCCTTGTACAATCATGTTGCACAGCTAGCACTTGCACCACATAGTCTGTAATGCTAACAGATACCAATGGCTAATTTCTGCAGTGAGTGACATTTACACATCATGTGGTTGTAGCCATTTGGCTGTGTGCTGGGTGGGACATGCCACATGAAGGATGGCTCTTTGTCACAGTCACTCTCTTCCACACATCTCTGTATGTCTACTTTTGGCATATTATAGTGTGTTGTCTTTGGATATATGTCTGTATTCCTATCCAGTGTGTGTGCAAAGCATGACTGGTGCATACTGAGGAGTATATGCACTAACATCTGCAACTGTCAGATATGTATGGTCCACTGTTGTTTACAGACATGGGCTTCATTTGTTTAGGTGTGTGAGCATGCCCAGTATGACCTTCTATATTGAATGTGTGGATCCATTCCAGGTAGTTTGTACTCCAGTGCAGACCTTTTTGTTGTACACCTACAGGTAGAAAACTGTTTCTGCAGGGTATCCATAGATCCTTTGGCAATATGGGGTCAAACTGTGCAAGGGATAGTGTGTACTGTAGGTGATTGTGTCTGTGCTGCTTCTGCTACATGGTACTGGTGTTAGCAGAGATATTCAGACATGTTTACTGTTATACACTGTGATGTTTTATGTCCTCAAGTACTGTCAGGTGGACATTCTTGCTCACAATGATGTCCTGGAGAACAAGGGTGAATGCAGCTGTGTCCGGTATTGTGGGCAGATGCCTACGTATTCATGGTAAGTTATGCCATTCTGGAAAGGGAGCTGCAGATACTTGCTGCTGGGTCTGTGTATCCGGTTCTGCACCTTGGTACAGTGCTGGCAGAGGATCCCATACTTGTACATCCATCGACATGACAGTATGGCCTTATCTTGCTGTGGCAATACCTCACAGCTGTACAGATTCACACAGGTTACCCAGATGCAGGGGCCATAAGTCAGGACATTACCCCTATTGTGGTGTACGGGCAGGTTTATAGCCACCCATTTATGTGTTTGCAGCTAGAGATAGTGTGTGCACATGGCTGTGTGTTGGACCTTGCACATGTCATGCTACTCATGCTCCCACCCCCCTCTATTATTCTATCCTCTTCCATACATTATGCATACATTCTCTGATATTTTCCCTAAGATTATCACCTCATCACAGCTGTGTTTTGGTGTTGGTCCACAGTTCATGCAGTGGGACATGGTGGACATGTTACTGTGGTTTGTCCACATGGCCTTGTATATGGCTTATGTGGAGTGTGTTATGTTGTTATTTGGGTGTCCATAACATAACATGCATTGGCAGTATGTGTGAGACACAGGCCTTTGGCAGAGGCCTATAGGCCATTTGGTGGTGATGTGGGCCAGCTGTGGCAGGCCATTGCATTCTGTCAGTCCTACAGTCCTAGACTGCCATACAGTATATTCCCCTGGGGTGACAGGGTAGGTGTGCTAGGTGTTCATGCCAATACTTTCTATCAGTATTGATCAGGTGGTGTGGATGCTGGCAGGGTGCTACCTACAGCTAGGGACACACCTGCATGGGACACCTGCACTACATGCTGCATTCTTTCACTATTTCCATATACAGGTGGGAGTCATATTGTACCCAACAGCAGGGATACGACCAGAGAGGTACCTGTGGGTGGTGTTTGGGTGAGCTGGGTGCATGTGTGCTATGGACACTGCTCGCATCTGATGCATAGATATTCATGGGGCATTCCAGTTATGTTGGCATGTGCAGGTACATCAGCTGTTTCCCAATCAGTCCTATCACCTTTGTGATCTGTAAGTGTTCAGGCAGGCAGGTATTCCCTACTACAGGCCCAGATAATGTGATGCATACCTGTATGTACAATTCCAAGGGTGTGTCCAGTTCACAGTTACACATTATATACTGTATGTCTGGGGTACGTTCCCCTGTGTACTGCTTGTATAGCTAGCCCAACAGCCATGCCATGTCAGTCTTTCAGATGGTGACAAATATTAACACCATACATTTACAATGGCTTACTACAAGCATGTGTTATACTGGTGGGAATTGTCTTTGGCACTACAGTTGTGAAGACTTGGCCCTGTCATCAGCAGTAGTGGGCAATGGCCACCAGGTCATACCTCAACATGCATATATACTGACCACTCTTACGCAATATGAAACACACACCAACCTAACACACACATACCTGCATATTGTACAAATGCTACAATCTGTCCTGCTACCTTGGCCACCTCTGGGCATCTGTTCTCCACTGGTATTATACCTACACATACATGTTACTACATTTCTACATAAGATTGGGGGGGCACACCTGACTGTTACTACATGTCTACATAGGCTATGGGGGGCACACCTGATTGTTTCTACATTGCTACACAGGATTGGGGGGCACACCTGACTGTTACTACATGTCTACATAGGATTGGGGGCACACCTGACTGTTACTACATTTCTACATAGGATTGGGGGGTACACCTGACTGTTACTACATGTCTACACAGGCTGTTACTACATTGCTACACAGGATTGGGAGGGCACACTTGACACTTGTATGCATTTGCTATGACACTACTGGTATATCAGGGACTCCATTTCATTCTGTTTTCTAACCTAGCATGCTGACTAGAGGTATAGCAGTGTACTACAGGTCTTATGTTTGATTGACCTACATATCAGTTTCTGACTTCCTACCCTTCAGAACTAACATCCCACTGTCTGTCCTGATGTAGTCTGTCTGTGTAGGCCTGTGGGGGAGATTACCCATAGGCATCATTCAGAGATCTTGGCACAGCCTTTGTTTGTGTTTGTCTACACCTGTCTGACTGGCTGAGACTGTTGTTGGGCATGTAAACCTCCCTGACTGGCATGTGTGTGTCATATGGACACACATGTGGCCCAGCAGTGGGTTTTGTCACCATGTGTAGTACTGGCTACTATGGTGACACCAGTATATGTTACAGATGTCATGCTGCCACTATAGGAGCCTACTATCTGCTGGCATCCCATTCAGCCACCCGATTCCCTTGCATGCTCACATCCATACCATAGATACACGTAACAACACATACTACTTCAATCAGCAATTGTTAAGGAGAGTGACTTACCTTGTGGGTGTGCCAGTATTGAGGATGGTGCTGGGGGCTGCCTATGTCGGATGCACATAGTACACTCCCTATACATGGTTGAGCACAGATAGTGTCATGTTTGGCATCCCTTTTACTGTTTGTGCGAGTCAGAGAGAGGTTTCATTCCCTGGGTCCCTACTGTGTCAGTGTATGTGCTATGCATTGCCTCTTTGCCAAAGCCAGGGCATACTGGGCACACCTCCATCTGCCTACTGAGGCAGGCTCAGGTTGTTCCTCCTCTGAGTCACTCTATGCCTGTGCAGGCCTTGGCATTGGCAGGGAGCTGTGTGGCCCTGCCCCAGACTGTTCCTGCTGCAGCTGTTTCCGCAGAATCATATAGTGTAGCTTGGCACATACAATTACAATTTGAGTACATGTCACTGGTGAGTACTGCAAGGCTCCACTGGATGTCTCCAGGCACTGGAACTGTGACTTGAGCATCCCAAACATGCTCTATTATGATTCTGGTCTGTGTGTGTGCCACATTATGGAGTTCTTGTTCGGGTGTGTGTGCTTTTCTGATGGGTGTCATCAGCCACAGCTCCAGTGCATAACCAGCATCTCCCACTAAGTGACAGTAAGGGATGTTCCCATTGGCAAATCTCTGGTACAGCTGCATCAGATGCCAGATGTGGGAATCGTGATAGTTTCCAGGGCAGACAGCACACACATTCATTATAATGCCCTGGGCATTGCACACAACCTGGCAGTTGATGGAGGGGAAACCCTTGCAGTTGATGTAGACCCTACCCTGCTCACCAGGTGGTACTTTGATGCATATGCACATGCAGTCTATAGCACCCACCACCTCAGGGTATTCTGCTATTTGGTAGAAGAGACGCATATTGCTGGCCAACACCTCATGGTCGTTGAGGAAATATACGTGCTCACTGGCATGTGCTGACATGGCATCCAGCAACTGGTGGAATACCCTGGATGCTGATGCCTGTGAGATCCGCATGATATCCCCAGTTGGGCTTTCGGAGATACCTGTGACTGGTATTCCTAGGCCTACATATACCTTGGTATCCACTGGGATGGGTTCTCCTCTGTTAGTTCTGTGTGTCAGGTTTGGCTAGCACAGCTCAACAATTTGCAGTAGGAGGTCCCTGTCCACCCTATAGTGCTCCACTATCTCCATCTCATGTAGCCCCTGGTAGGTTACCCTGGGTCTGTACACCTTTCTCCTTCTCCTCACTGTGGGTTGGTCGACAGCATTCTCATCCTCACCACCCTCAGCGTCTTCCACATGTTGATGTCTGATAGCTGCTGCAGCCACTATCATTTTGTTGTTTTTGTTTGCTAAAAGTTCCCCACTTGTATACACCGGTGGTGTAGAGTATGTGATAAAAAAACAGAGGGAAAGGTGTTTGCATAGTTTATAGTAGTGTTCTGGGCTGGTCTGCTGCCTGTGTAATTGGCTGATTCTGATACATTTCACCTGCCAGTTATGCTAGTTCTCCTAGATTACCTTCATACTGCTGTTTTCCCTTCCCATTGCCTTCCTGTTTAACCCCGGGGGCATGCCATGCAAACACAGAGCTGCTATTTCCTGGTTTACTTTTTTTCCTATAAAACCCGGTGCATGGTGCACACACCCACTTAGGCAAAGTAAAGAATGCTATGCAGTCTCAGACACACACCCTTGCTTAGTTGTGCTAAGCTGAGGGCAAACCCAAGCCACAGGGCTCCAATAAGCTTACAGTATGCCTCACACACCCCCTATAATGTCAGCTAACTCCTAGGCTTGCTCCAAGCTATTCCTGCTCTTACACTGTTGGGTGCTGACTAGCATGCAGGAGAAATCTGGGTTCCAGTATCATTCCCATCATTTGCATAGGATTGCCTGCTGATGCATAGTTAAAGGTCCCACACTGAGTCTCCCTCATTAGCAACCATTATTCACTGGCCATGTTGTCTTCTGTCTGCCATTGAGTATAATGGCAAAATAGTGATTTTTGCTTAGAATGCTTATTTTATGTTTTTTTTCTTAGTTTTCCCCCAACCGCTGCCCTACGCTTAAACAGCCGAGATTGGCTAAAAAAAAAATTTAAGTAGATTTTTTTTATCTTTACAACTATTTTCCATGCCAATGGCCTTATATTTGGCCATTGGCATGTTTTCTACATAATATCCACCCTTTATATGGAGCTGTCATGGCTCCGTTTTGTAGTTTGCAGAAATGTACTCCGTTACTGGTGGAGTACATTTCTGCAGATTACACTAGTCCTGCACAGCTGATTTCTAGCTTCCTGGATTGCAAATTCACCTCATTTGCATGGATTTCTCCTGCAAATGGGGTAATTTGCACACAGGGTCTGAGTCCATGCAGGACACATGCAGGAGCACTCGTGCACATCCCTACAGCTTATTCCTGGATCGCACGGCAGACATATTGCCTGCTGGAGCTCCTGCACTAGTCCTGCACACCGTGCAGAGCTTGCTGAATCCAGGGGAGAGTCTGTGCTGAGAAGCTTTCTGTATTGTCTTCAGAATGAATTAATTACTACCTCTGAAAGTATGAAGGAATGCAATTGTTTTAGGACTTCCAGCATCTGCTAAAGATCTGAGGTCTATGTATTTTCACAGGTAGATGCTAAATACTGCCAAGCCTCCAGCAGTGTGGGTTTCACATGGGATAGATCAGATGACAAGGAATGATGTCATTCTGCAAGCTATCCCAGCAGTGATATTTAAGATATTAAGTTGAAGAGTCTGTTAGCGAGAAAGAGCATTCTGTATTCAGTCTTGGAGCTGACAAGAACAATTCACCACAACATCTGCCTTGCTCTATAAGTATGTTTCTAGTATATAGTAACTCTCTTAGATACAGTCAGGAATATAGTAAAGCTTAGCTTTAATATTTTCCTTTATTTATTTGAGACTGTCCTGCAGTGTTGTTTTAATATTTCTTGTGGTTTTGAACTCTGATGTCACTGTGAATATATATTCAGTATTGTCTTATTTTATTATTTATTATTAAATATATTTAAACACTTTGTTGTGGCTGATCTCTGTAGAGATATTTAAGTTTTGAGACTACTTGCATATTTATTTGGTGACACTGTGTGGGCCACTCCTAAGAGCCTTGATCTTGGTCAAACTACCATTAGTATTAATATTAATATTACACAGTAAGATTGGACACCCTTTGCTAAGGGCCTTAAATTAGGTGATAAGGAGTTGGTTGGTGGCAGTGATAATCTTACAGCCAGGGCAAAAGGGTGCATAGCTTGTAAACCTGTGCCAGCCTCGCCCAGGTGTGTGTGTGTGTGTGTGTGTGTGTGTGTGTGTGTGTGTGTGTGTGTGTGTGTGTGTGTGTGTGTGTGTGTGTGTGTGTGTGTGTGTGTGTGTGTGTGTGTGTGTGTGTGTGTGTGTGTGTGTGTGTGTGTGTGTGTGTGTGTGTGTGTGTGTGTGTTTAAAGCAAACCTCAAAGAGTGTGCGTCTGCTACTTGGGCAGGGACACAAAGCAGTGGCTGGACAGAGAGGGTGCTGGAGGTCTTGACTTGGCCACTCAGCTGAGACCTCAAATTTATAGCTGTGCCAGTGGGGAGTCTTATTGGGGATCTGTAGAAAGAGAGAGTAACTAGCCTTGTACTGACTGTGGTCTCTGTGTGCTCTTAAGGAAAATTGCACTTGATGCAGAGAGCTGAATCTGGAAATACTGTGTGTGTACCTGTTATCCTCCCAGTGTACATGTCCCACTGTTGCCTGTGGTGAGTATTGAGGCTCCTTGATTACTGGTACAATGGTGGGTTGTCACATTATTGGTTGGCAGTGATGGGATATCCATATATTGGGATTCAGTGGTGTGGATATTGAATTCCTGTAGTCTGTAAACAATGGTCACTAAAGAAGGTGTTTGTACTCTCAAGCAGCCATCTGGTAGACATTCAGAGTTTCATATCACAATAGTTTTATTTATTTTGTGTTAGCTTAGTTAGTCAAGGAGAGCAGGCAAGAGTGTTAGCAGAGGAGTATGGCAAGCTGACAAGGAGCCAGTTGGCTATGTGCCAAGACAAAGGACTGGTGCATGCCAACCTGACTAAAGCAGAAATGATTGCAGCCTTAGTCACAGTTGCATCACACACCAGCAATCAGTAGGACAATCAGACTGGCCTTGGGGATGTGCAACTCTCAGAAAATGGACGATTCAAATTTGCCTCAGAGGACTTAAAAATCCATTTTTGAGTTAAACAGACTTGAACTGGTGGCCAAACGGTTGGAACTAGAATCAGCACAGAGATTGGAGATGTCTGTAAGTCGAAGAAAATGAGATGTTTGGAGCCTGAGTAAAATGAGAGGCAGAGCAACATGAAAAGGAGATTCTTACTCTTTACCATGGTCATGGAGGTAATGGGATGGAAGTAACCAAACCCCAGAAGCAATAAAGGTCAGTAAATTTCTTCCACAATTTACAGAGAGTGATAATTTTGATAGTTTTATTCATATGTTTAAAAGGGTTTGTAAAGAGTATAATGTTGACCAAGGACTCGGTACGGTTCCTGACCCCTTACTCCATGGTAAACCTGTAACTGTTGTTTCTAAATTGTCTGATACTGATTGCTTAAATTATAATACAGTTAAAAATTGTTTATTAGAGTGTTTTAAGTTAACACCTGAAGCTTATAGAAAAAAGTTTCATCAGCATAGACACAAGGCAGATGAAAGTGTGTGAATATATTGATGAACTAAGCACTTAGTTTCATAGGTGGGTGAGTGGGTATCAGGTCACCACTTTTGAAGGGCTGACATACCTTTTGGTGAGGGAAAAAGTACTTTCCCTGATTACATGAGAATCTGGTTTGCAGATAGAGACTGTAATACCACATATGATTTGGGTAAAAGGGAGACCTATACATAGCAAGCAGAGCATCACTGCACAGGAAAGAGATAAGCAGTGATGCACATGGGTCTAAGGGAACCCATTGTGGGCAGCCTAAACTGCCCCAACAGAGTCCACCAGTAGCAAGGGAAGCCACTAGTTCAGGTACATGGCCAGGATCAAGGGTTAAATGTTTTAAATGTAACCGGTGGGGCCATGTAGCATACAGATGTCCAAGGAGGCAAAGTAGGAAGGTGGGAGTGCCAGTAAGTGGGAATGACAGAATGCCAGCAGTAAGTTGTCTGGAGACAACAAGGGTACAAAACTACCACAACAGGTTATATCTTATCTTAGTAGATGGAATTCAGGCCACTGCTAAGAGAGACACAGCCTTTGACCTAACCATTGTGAAGCCTGCAATGTTTAAAGAAGAGCACTACTTGCTTGGGCAGTCTACTCCAGTCAGAGCTTTAGGAGAGATCCCATTCCAAATACTGTGGCTAGGATTCACCTTGACTGAGAGGGTGGAAAAGGAAGCAATGAAGTAGGTGTGATATCCTTGCAGATGTCCTGATAGGGGATAATTTTGATAATGCAGTACCTTGTCTGCATGCAGTTACACACAGTCAGGCTTGGAGACAAGCACATGTGTCTGGTAGCCTGGGGGGGGACCCAGACAGACCGCTCACTTGACGCCAGGACTGGTGAGGTTGTTACTTTGGAGAGGAAGCTACACTGTAGCAATGAGACTAAAGGTGAGCCACAGCTGCTGGTGAGTAATGATGTTCCCTTGGACAGAGTGACTGCAAGGGCAGAGGTGAGTAGTAGTACCCAGGTTGACAGTGAGACACCGCTGTCAGAGGATACCAGACTTCCTGTGGAAGGGGAACTAGGAAAGGTTACAAAGAGAGAGTTGAGACATGCTCAGCTCTCAGACCCTAATTACAATGCTTGAGGGAGGTAGCCAGGGCAGCACCTGATTCTCAAGGAAAGGAGGAATCTGTATACTGGGACAAAGGGTTACTGTATAGAGAGTGGACCCCTAGGGAGGGCTAGAGGATGAGAGAATACAACAGTTGGTAGTGCCCAGAGCCTACCATCTGGCACTTCTAGCCATGACCTATGACATTCCCATTGCAGGTCATATGAGCATAAAGTGTACCAAGAGACATATTATGCAGAACTTTTATTGGTCTGTGATTTCCAGGGATGTAACAGGGTACTGAAGGACCTGTGAGCAATGCCCAAAGATAGGCAAGGCAGGAGACAAGGTGAAAGCTCCAGTGATGCCATTGCCTGTGAATGAGGAGGCATTTCAGAGGGTAGCTATGGATATTGTGGGGCCTCTGAGTACCCCAAGTTCCACAGGAAAGAAGTATATCCCAGTGGTAGTAGATTATGCTGCCAGATAGCCTGAGGTGATGGGTCTGTCCTCTATTGAGGCAGAAAAGGTAGCAAATGCTTTGTTAGAGATTTTCTGCAGGGTAGGTTTCCCAAAAGAAATACTGACTGACAGAGGTTACAGTTTCACTTCAGACCTGCTGGCTTGTCTGTGGGAATACTGTAGGGTGAAGCACCTAAAGAGCACCCCCTACCATCCCCAGACTAATGGTCCAGTGGAGAGGTTAAATTCTACAATAAAGACCATGCTACAGGCATTTGCAGACCAGTTTATGAGGGAGTGGGACAACTTTTTGCCCCATCTGTTGTTTGCTTACAGAGAGGTGCCCCAGGAATCCACAGGTTTTTCACCCTTTGAGTTGCTGTATGGGCATAGGGTGAGGGAACCTCTAGATTTGATTCATGAAGAGTGGGAAGGTGAGTGTGAATCCCACAAGGAGTCTGTTGTGGCATATGTCTTAAACCTCAGGACAAGGTTCAGGGACCTCATGGGCTTGGCCTAGGAGAACCTGACAGAAGCCCAACAGCAGAAAAATGTCTACCATGACATGAATGCTCGAGCTAGAGACTAAGCTATGGGGCAGCAGGTTATGGTTCTCATTCCTGTTAGACATAACAAGCTGCAGGCAGCTTGGGAAGGACCCTTCAAAGGGGTAAGGAAAGTCAGTGATGTTAACTACATGGTAGCACTCTAGGCAGGAGGCAGGGGCACAAATTGTACCATGTTAACATGATGAAACCTTACCATGATAGGGAGGCCCTAGTGCTAAGTATTTTCAGTAAGAGGCAGGAGGAGTCTGAGGGGGATCTAAGACTACAGGGAGCCAGCCAGCAAAATCCCAAATTACTATAGTGGAGCCTAGGATTGCAGGCATATGATATGACAGTGCAGCACTGTAATGGGGTCAGCAATGCAAAGGCAGCTGGGATCTCAAGACAGGGTATGGGGCAATGTATTCCCAGTTAGGCTCATCCCTTTCAAGCAACTTTTCTCAAGGGTCACTTGAAAAAATAGCTTTAGTCTTCAGGGGAGGAGAGAAGTGTGCAACAAAGGGAGATACTGCCAGCACAGCTATTTGGAATTTTGTAAATAATTGCATATCATTTGTGAATATCAACATGATCTATATAAGATGCTTGCTTTACAACTGTATTAGAACTGTATATCATGTATATATCAAACTCGTTTGTACAGACATGTGTGTTAAAAAGATATTTTATAAAGTGCTTGTACATAAAATGTAACCACAGTATGCCCTACTGGAATAGGACAGAAATGTACACGCATTATTGTAACTGTTTAAATGTATATATTTTAACAGTGGAAACCAGAATACAGGAAGTTAACTTCAGAAAAATAGCTGAAATTAAATTACTTTATGGCTATGCATTAAAAGAAGATATCTTTCAGTTTTCAATACATCCAGAGACAGAGTCTGTGCTGAGAAGTTTTCTGTATTGTCTTCAGGTGAACTAATCACTACCTCTGAAACTATGAAGGAATGCAATTGTTTTATGACAACCATCACCTGCAAAAGATCTGAGGTCTATGTATTTTCACAGGTAGATGCTAAATACTGCCAAGCTTCCAGCAGTGGGGGTTTCACCTGGGTTAGAGTCAGATGACAAAAATGATGTAATTCTGGAAGATATCCCAGCAGTAATATTTGAGATATTACCCTAGATTCATGAAGCTCCGTGCAAGAATAAGGCTATTCTTGCATGGAGTGGTTCGTGTCCATTTAGGATAGCAGCGTGCCTTGTATATGCATGAAGGTGCGCTGCTATTTAAACTAAATGGACATGAACCAGGAACGAGCACAGCGGGCATGTGTCAGCAGTCCCAGCACCTGAAACACACCCCCTTCACTCTGAAAGTGCCTTACAACACTGTCTGACATGGATGAGTGTCAAACTATATAATATTAGAGCCTGGCTCTAATATTATATAGTAAACGAGTGTCTGCAGACACTGAAAGTAAATAGCTAACATTTCAGTGTCCGCGGACACTGAAAATAAAACAAAAAAACACAAAGACCTATAGAAGGCAGCAGCCTTCAAGTGCACACCCCCAAATGTATGCACTCTTGCCCTACATTTACGGAAGCAGTAGGGCAAGAGGAAAGGAGTAAAAAATTAAAAAATGGAATAATATTTTTTTCATGAAGTAACTCCGAAGTTTAAGCACTGCTCAGCTTGTTTGCATGGCGCACCACTATGCTTAGCCTGGCTGACATCCTGAAAATGATAGACAAGTGCTAATGTGATAGAAAACATTGTCAAGTTGCTGTAGCATAGTGGTACTACCATGGTATCGCATGTAGAACATGCTCGGTTTAAATCCCCTCTCTGCCAAATTATTTAATAAACTTTTAAGGAATTTGAATGATAGATGTCAATCATATGTCTCACGTATAGCACAGTAGGGGTGGGAATATGTAAAATATAAATGTAAAAACAATTTATAACTGCAATGTAAAAAATAGATTTAAGCAATGCTTTGCTAGTGTAAGCATTGCTTACCTGCATTCAACTCTGTTTAGCTGGTGTAAGCATTGCTATGTGGATTTGCACGGAGCTAGGCATAATGCAGCATATTAAAACTGGCCAGTCATGAAAAAGTGTGGGAAAACAGCCCTATTTAAACCGCACAGGTGGGAATATAGCCATAACCATTTGGGATTGCACACAGCAGGACCAAAATGGCTGGTGTCGGAGAAGGTGTGCGGTTCAGAGCGCAACGTTGGGGTATCCAGGGGTCATGGTTGGGCTCCTAGTTAAAAACCATGATGGCAGGCTGCTGCAGGGCCAGTACCAGGGCTCACAGTACAAAGCAAAGGCCTGGTACCAGCTTGCTCGTGATCTCACCAGTGCCACTGGCATACCCCGGACTGGTGAGCAGTTATGTCATCACCATAATGACCTAAAGCAGAGGAGGGGTGCACTCTTGGACCAGTGGATGAAAGAAGCCTGAGCACAGGATGTCCACCTGTCTGTAAGTATGCAGTCTTATGTATCTCTAAGTATGGAAAAAGTTCAACTTGTGACTGTGCAGGTGTGATTAATGTGTGCTGTCTCCCCATACACCTTCTGTTGAGAGGTCCCAGAATGTGCAGGCTCATGCTCAGCCATTGGCCCAGCTGCAGCAGCAGTATGGTGAGTCCAGAATACCCCCAACTATTAGCAGTAAGAAATCAAAATTATAGTAATGGTAGTACTGCTTGTATATATAATTGTGCTGTAAACGTCAGCAATAAATGCCTGTGTCAGGCTGCCAGTTTTACAATGGCATATTCCCAGCTGCTGTGCAAGACAGATATCAGTAGCAAACAAGGTACAATATGCAGGGGAGAAATATTAGAATGTGTATGAGTGTATCTGAGTGAACATGCCAAGAAAGTGCCATATCAGGGCTACTGTAACAGTTAGAAATGAAAAGCATTCCCCTGTGCTGATCATGCAGGAATAGTAATTGTGGAGTTCTGAGTTGTACACAGATATGTATGCCATAACTAATAAAGGTGATCCCAAACACTGGTGTGTGTCATCTCACTTGTACCTGATAAATAGAAGTGTGTATGTCCTGCAGAATGCATTAACTGAGGTGAACTGATTATTACTGCTTGTCTGCATACTTTAGAATAAGCATGTCAAATAACTGGAAAAAAGCAACAATACATATTCCCATCAGAATGTGTTTTACTTGTTTGTCTGCCAGCATTGTTCTGTGTTAACCTTTCCATTTCAGCTGTATGTAGCTGTGAATGTACTGAGAAACGTATAAGGCTAACAGGTGCAGACCTAAAACCTACACTGTGTATTTAGGAATCTAAATTGCAGTATGTTGTTGTAAAACAATCAAATGTGCAATCCAGCTAATGTGCACATGTTTCACAAACTATGACACCAATATCTGTTGTGTATGCATAAAATGTACTGAAAATGGGAAACAAATAATGCAACATGTTCATAGGTTCATAGGTTCATACTAGGCTATCTGCCCTAGGGCATTTATAAGCCTAGCCAGAGTGTGTTTGGCTTTCGCCACCCATTTTAAATTAATTTTGCTATGCCCTTTTTCGAGGTTAGTATACTGTACCTCTGACTAACAGTGACACAGAAGTGATACCCGGGGTAAACCTACGATCTCCCATCCACTCATCAAGATTCCTCTTGAAGAGAGTCAATGAGGGACGCTGCCTAACCTGGACTGGGATTTTATTCCAGAGTGAAGGGAGCCTCTGGGTTATGAATCTGTCCCTCCAGCATGTCCTATTTATTTCAGTGCTGAGGTGCAAGTCTCTCGAGCGTTTAGCTTGATGGGATTTGGATTTTCTGAGGTGCAGCATGTCCATTAATTCCAGGTTGGATATGGCTTTATACATCAGGCACAGATCGCCTCTGAGCAGGCGGTATGCCACTGAGTAGAGCTGGAGTTTCTTTAACCGGGCATCATATGGCATCTGTGTGAGCCCTTTGATCCTCTTGGTGAGGTACTTTTGGGGTCTTTCCAGTTGCTGCAGGTGTCTGGTAAGGTACATCCCAAAAGGGGCATTGTACTCAATTATGGGCCTGATGAGGGATGAGTAAAGAGGCACGATGACCTCCCCTGATCTAGATGTGAATCCCTTCATGATTAGGTGGGCTATATAAAATGTTTTTCTAACCACTTTGGCCACGTGGTTGTCAAATGAGAGATTGCTATCAACTTGGGTCCCCATGTCCCTAATTACTTCTTCTGTACTTAATGGATTACCACCTATGTGGTAATTTGTGGGCACTTTGTTTTTGCCAAAGGGGATGACTATACACTTTTTGGCGTTTAGCTTGAGGCCATGGCTCTGGCACCAGTTGTCTGTTTCTATGAGGCCCTTTTGGAGGATGCTTGTGTCGGCTGGAGAGTCGATTATGGCACTGAGTTTGCAGTCATCTGCGAACTTGGTCAGCCACAGTCCTTCCGTGTTAGCCTGTACCTCCGACAAATATATACCGAACAAGAGAGGTCCCAGGACTGAGCCTTGTGGGACGCCACTTGTAACTGGTTTGGAGTCTGACATGGCTCCAGCAATTCTAACCATGTGGGTTCTGTCCTTGAGCCAGTTTGCAACCCATCTAGTGACATAGGGGTTTATATTTAAGCTGGTGAGCTTATCTATAATGCCCGAGTGGGGTATTGTATTGAAGGCTTTTGCGAGGTCCAGGTAGGCTGTGTGGACCCCCTTCCCCTTGTCAATGGCCTTGGTGACTGTTTCAAAGAAATCAACCAGGTTTAAGAGGCAGTATCTGCCCTTAACAAAGCCGAACTGGGTAGGATCCAGTGACTGTAGGTCCCCAATATCTTTATTTATGAGGTCCATGATGATCCTTTCCATAACTTTGCAGACAAAGCTAGTCAGGCTTATGGGGCGATAGTTTCCAGGATCCGTTGAGGCACCACCTTTGTGGAGAGGGACCACTGTTGCTGTACGCCACTCTTTGGGTACATATCCTGCAGTAAGGCTGAGATTGAACAGTAGTTTTATGTTTGGGTTTAGCTCTTCTTGGAGTTCATGTAGGATGCAGCCCGGGACATTGTCTGGTCCCATTGATGCTGTGTTTTTTGCTTTGGAGAGGGCAGCTCTTACCTGAGCATCTGAGATGTCAGGGGGGCAGCAATCTGCTGGGATAGATATTTGCCCTTTTGGTGGGGAGAGGGGGAGAAGTTTGGGCTGAACCTGTCAGCTAGGATGTTGGCAATGTCTGTGGGTTCGGTGTATTTTTTGTCATTTTGGACTAATTCTGAGCATATCTGGGAATTCCACCCAGGTTCCTAACATAACTAAAGAAAGCCTTGTGATTATCCTTAGTGTCCTGTGCAATTTTTCTCTCGAAGTTGGCCTTAGACGATTTTATGAGTGCCCATAGTTTTTTGCTAATACTGATCAGAGATGCCTTCCCTTTTTGGGATTTTGCTGTATCATGTAGTAGCTTCCTCCTTATATTGTATAGTTTGTTTATGGCTGGGGTCCACCAGACAGGACGTCTGCCTTTGGAGGATTGGGTCTTGGTTTTATTTGGGATTGCATGATCCATGCATTCCTGAAGGTGTTCATAGAATGCGTTTATAAAGGATTCTGAGGTCTGGGCCGTATTTTCCACAGGCGCGGGGGCTTTGAAGGATTCCACCTCGGTTTTGAGGAGTGTGAAATTTGATTTAGAGAAGTTTTTCACTGTAGTTTTCAGGGCAGGGGGTGGAGTCGGGATGTGAATATCCAGTGAGATTAGTTTATGGTCTGATCTTACCAGTGAGGGATACACTTCTGGTCTGGAGCATAGAGTCCCCATGTTGGTGATGATCAGGTCCAGTATGTTTTCCCCTCTTGTGGGAGTGGTAACAAGTTGTTCCATAGAGTGATAATAAAAGTACTGTGCACAAAAATATGTACTAGATAGAAATGTCACAAGCAAAACACAACACTTCAGCAGTAGCTCAGTCTGATAAGGGCTAAGCCTGTAATTTGATTTTGCACACATAGTGCAGTTCAAATCCAGGGACCTCCACTAACATGTCAGTCTGATTCTACAGTTTTAAACAGCAATCTGAACAGAAAAAATAATGCACTGTAACACGTGCATTTTCCATACAAAGCACACAGGTAAAATCATCTGAATAAAAATACTTGTATGATGTGTATAACTATGAAAGGTGTACAATTGTTGTGTTGACCAGCCCCAGTCCTACAAATTCATGCAAGCTAGACATCCACACTCTGCAGTCTGGCCCAGACAAGCCCCTCAAGTGTCATGCTGTCATGGGTAATTTCCCCAGTTGACAAGAAACCTGCACACAGAGAAAATCCCAGTAGATGCATGTGAAAGACACAACACACACTCCAGGGCCTGCAACTAATATGTGAATCTGAAATATGTGTAGAAACAGCAATGTAATGTGCACACAGTTCATCTGGAAGGGCCCACAGGTAAAGAAATTGGCATAGAAACAGGTCTGATGTGTATAACTAAAATAAGGGTACAAATGCTCTGTTGATAACTACAGCTGTTGGTGTGCTGTAGCAGTCCCATGGCCCAGGTAGAGTGTAAGTGTGGTCAGAATGTAGAGTGTTGAATAGTAGTGTACTGACAAATATACTTGATAACAGTTGCCAATTGAATCTGTTCCCTTGCCCCACCACTCAGCTGATCCAACCAGCACACTGAAACTAACATGGGTATGTTCCTAAACAAACCTCTAGTCTTGGGACTGTTGTTCCATTTGGTTTATCATTGTTTAAACTGTGTGCATACTAATATCTCCTGCTGAATAATCATCTTATTGCCTGTATGACATACCACTAACTGGCATGCTGTTGCAACCCTGAATGCCATTCCATATATGCATGGGTTCTGTTTGATATGGCACTGTTATATTTGCACTGTTTTGGGTTAATGGGAATATCCATGCATGCTATTTTTACTAATGTTGTCATGTGTTGTACATGACTAACCAATATTCATTGTTAATTTCCACATCATAGCACATATGGGAAGGCATATCCCAGCGGATCCACCTCTACCACTCCACCTGGCCAGGGCACCAGGTCCTAGCACATCTGGGACCCAACCCAGACCACCCTCATCTGATGGTCCTGCACCACTCTTGGGTGGAACCACTGCAGGGGATGGGCTCACCCTCCCCTGCAAGTGTGCAAGGTAAGGACAATGTCACCCAGGAAGAGGTCTGTGGCATGGTGCACAGTGTCCTCAAG
Source organism: Protopterus annectens (assembly GCF_019279795.1). Lineage (NCBI taxonomy): Eukaryota > Metazoa > Chordata > Ceratodontiformes > Protopteridae > Protopterus > Protopterus annectens. The sequence goes on along the minus strand of NC_056735.1, from coordinate 738,963,327 downwards.
AAGGCGCTAGATGGACGCCTGCACCAGGTGGAGGGCAAGCTGTCACAGCTAGAGGGCAGCGGTCCCTCCAGCTCAGCCCCCAGTAAAGCCACCTTTGGGGCTGTGAAGAAGTAGTGGTGACTGCCATCGGGTGGGGACATCTGTGCCACTACTACCATCTGGGGGGCTCATGAGCCTCAGATTCCCAACCACCCTTCCCATCAAGGTGTCTACACCCCCATGTGTCATACACTGCACCTGTCTGCTGTCTTGTCTGCTTGTTTGCCTGCAAATGCAACCCCTCCTACCAAACCTCTCTCACCACACTTACCAATAATCCTTCCTTAACATCCCACTCTCACCTTAAAAAAAAAAGGGCATCTGTCCCACAAATAAAAAGTGTCCCATACATACCTCTGCATTTTGCCCAAAGACATGTACCAGCACACAGTCTAACCCTACCAATCATCCATATTGTATGATGCCCGCACACCTCCCTGTAGGGTGTGAGGCTCCAAATTCTAAATTGTCCACACTGAAAGCAGCTGTTGCTGCCAAACAAATACAGAGCTATGGTCTTTCCTACACCCATCCTGCACTGACATGAAATGGTTTTGCCTTCATCAGACAAACAGGAATGTTTGATGTCAGTGCATTCCTTGATTAGATGTTACCATGGTGACCTTAAAACAGTATTTCATGTAGGTAGTATAAAACATTGGTTGATGTTACTTAGATCAAATACTAAAAACAGTAAAAACAGTAATAAAACTTGAGGCTTGCTTGGTTTCACATGTTGAAAAATAAAATGTATTAAAAATACTCATCAATTGCTATTTGTTAGTGAACAGGTTGTATACAAGCCTTTTGAAGTGTGGACTGATTTTGGACATTACATTACCCTTCAAGTTCTACTAAATGAAATCGGACCTTTTTGAAATTAGTTTCGTATTATGCCAGATACTAATGGCATAGCCTAACAAACAGTGAGCCAGAATATACATGTATACTCACTTACTTGTAAATTATTTAAATTCTGTTATCTGTTATATTATATTTTTAAGCTGTCTCCGATTGTGGTCCTACACCCATCCTGCACATCCCTACTTGTTTCTCCCCCTGCTTGCCCCAATTTCACCATTTTCCTATCTCCCTTTTTTCTTTTCTTTATTTGAATTAAGTCCGGGTTTAAGCCACTGTAAGCAGACATAAGCAGGTGTAAGCAAAGCTAAGCTTACACAAGTGTCGCTTAGCTCCACACAAATTGCTTTAAAGTGCCTTAATCACTCTGTCTACAACAGCCCCTGTTCTGCCAAGCAACAAAATAAGCAGCCCCTGCAAGTCTTAAACCCAGGACTCTGCACACTATAGCCAAAGTGATTTACCACTAATCCATTTCAGATATAACTAAAGCTGATGTTTTCACAAACATATAATCGAGCACAATCATTCAACAGTAGGGGAAATGTATTTATATATGTAGATGTATAAATGTATGGTTCATATTAGAAGCTCGAAGGCCCTGTTCAGTGAATACGAAAAGAGCGACACATATTGTGCGATCAACGAAAACAGCGAATGTTCAAAACCGGGAAATTCAAAATGTCGATTTGTCATAGTTGGCTCGTCTGCGGTATAGGTCCGTAAGGTAAGTGTGCTATAGTTACAGACCTTAGGGTTAGGGTGCGGGTTAAGGTAAGTGCATAGATAGGTAATGTATGTGTGTGGATTATTTATTTTGTTTGGGTATATCTCTGTAGGGCAATAGTTATGGACCTTAGTGTTAGGGTGCAGGTTAAGGTAAGTGCATAGATATAGTGTATGTATGTGGTTTATTTATTTTGTTTGGGTA